>NC_029775.3:97234396-97248013 GCF_000817695.3 Arachis duranensis | reverse complement strand
AAAAAAAAAAAAAAAAAAAAAAAAAAAAAAAAAAAGAAGTCCATTATCATGAAAACGCAGATGCATAAACCGAAAATATAATCACAGGGAACCCAATACAGAGACAGAACGCTGAAATAACATTTTGAGTATATACTATATCTAGACAATAGCCCTTGTGAGGATAAATATCAGAGTTGAAAACGCCCTTTTGAGTTTTGAGCACAAAGTAACACTCTTGAGCTGGAAAGCCTCAGAACATGTAACTGTATGGAACAGTCTTCTCCAAGGTCCAAGGATGCTTGGGGCAAATCATTGAAAATATTAGCAGAGTCATTTGGCTATCATGTCATTATCTCAGACCGATATTACTCAATAAACTTAATGTTACACGACGGAGAAGGCAGAAAGACAGTGGTCATGGAGAGTGGAAAGTGCCACATGACATGAGTTGCTCATAACTCATCTCTGGAACCTCCATCACTTCCATTACCTTCGAAGGATGCATACGCCTTTATTATCGACTCATAGATCTCTATTCCTTTCAAGTATTCATCTTTGCTTAAAAACTGCAAAAAGCAAAAATAATGCTCAACTCAAAGATAAACAACAAAACATTGTAGTTACAATACAGAGTGAGAACTTTTATTATTATAGGGCTAATGCATCTCATCTTCATAAAAACCCTTATACATCTTCAAAAAACCCTTATAAGGGCTTAAAGCAAGCCTCGGATTTAAATAAGGGGAGATATATATATATATATGCATATGATGGTATCACTTGTGCAGATAAGCATAATAATAGCAAAATGATCAAACCTAAAGGAATCACCTCATTGTGATCATGGAGTAGAATAGGGGTGTTTGCCATAGGTGAGAACCCAATTGCTGGCAATCCACGGTCACGGAAGTAGCGTGCATCGGTGGAGGCAGGAAAGACCTCTGGCTTACCAAGTTTTCCACCAGCCTTTTCGATGGCATTCTCTAACAGAGTCCACCATGGATTGGAATTGTCAGTTTTTGTGAGAACTGGTTTTCCAAACTTATCATGCACAGATACCTTCTGTTTGAACTGTCCAAGCTACAAGATATTAATTAACATATTCTAAAAACTCAAATGGCATGTAAACAATCGATCAGGTTTTCACACATATGGCCATTGCTAATCAAAGCAGAGTGACAGTTTGCAACTATCCCTTTAAAGTCCATTCCAATAATTCTCGTACATATCATGACCTTTAAAAAGGGGATGCTGATAAGTAGTTTTAAAATTTAACTTACAGGTTGACACAATAATAATAATAATATAATAAAATAAAATTTAACATGCAGCTTTCTGTTTTCCTCCCTTTATCATTCTAGCAACATACCTGGAAGCCTTCGGCTCTTCCATTTAGTTTGGAACAGTTAAAGGTCAAAACAATCATAGATTTATTAATATTGACATATTTCATTTTGGTCTATAATTTTTTCCTATTTGTTATAGAACATAAGCAAAAAGCTGACCACAGTAATCACAAAGCAATGTCAACAAATAGGCAACTGAAGTATATATGATGTAAAGGCACCCTCCCGCACATACATACACAAATCAAATAAGGAAAGCAGCTGCAGAAGGCAGAAGCTTGAAGCACTCTGAATTTGGTGAGAAAAATAAAATTGAATCAACTGTCACGGAGGAGAGCTTCCTAACACATAACACGACTTGTAACAAATAATGCACAGGCACAGCATACTTCAATTAACAAAAACCAAGAATACGGTTGTTAATTACCAAATAACTATTATATAACCATTCAAAACTGCAAGCCAATAGATGAATGCTCAGCAATAACGTTTATATACTATGTAAAATAAAGTAAAAAAAAGTTTGGTGGTTTTGTTTCTCGTCTTTAGGAGGCTTTTTAAGTTGTATTACCTACATATTTCAGAATAATCGACATTTCTATAAAACTTCTAGTTTATAATGAACTCCTCCACATTTTAAGGCTCTTTCAAAGATGGTAATTTTCAGCAGATCAATTTTATTTGACTAATTTCTTTTTTTTTTGGATCTAACCATGAACCATGAAAGTAGCAAGTGTATTCATGTGGCAGTTAATATAAAGCAAAGAGCGGACAAATAGCAAATTACACTGAATGACATGTTTCGCGATGCAGGTGCCCATTCTTCAGCAATTCGTCTCTCCAGTGATTCTGGATCAGCAGTTGGTGGCACCCTAATATCAAATCCAGCCTCTGCTTCGGATGGCTGCAGATTCATGACAAATCCCTGTATGACACCACATGGCAGATACAATACAATGATACATCAGATTAGATCTTCAAAAACACCAAATAACAATTCCTTTTACCAAAGTCAGCAGTGGTAAGAAAAGTAAAGTAAAATTCACTACATCCATACAAGTATGACGCATCACTAGACTTACCGTCGGGGAAGGAGTTCCAGCCTTAAGAAAGACCATATTAACAGAAACAACATCCCCTTCGGCCTTCAATCCAGCCTTGACCAGGTCGAACTGCGAGGCTCGGAACCTTCTGATGTTCTCAATACTCTTCAAGAGATTCTCCATGGCAGAGTTGTCATAGAGCTTGGCTCCATGCCCGGGCGCCCCAACAGCCTTAATTATCAACCACCATGGGCACCTCTCAGCATAAAACGCCCTGTACTTCTCATCCGGCGACGCCAACCCTGCCGCCCAACACCACATTTACATGTATGTACGTATCTATCAATCAATTACTAGTCCTTTCACAATGAATTTGAGTCGAATTACTTTGATTACAATAGGAATATGAAGTTTGAAATTTGAAGTGAACCTGGAAGGCTAGAACCTCATGCATACTACCCTAACCCGTGTCGCCTAATCTATCAACCAATTACGAGTTCTGATGCCACAAATTTAAATTGAATTGAATTGAATTGAATTACCTTCATCAAGCACGACGCCAACGTTGAGCTGGTCGAAAATCTCGGACTGGGAGAACTTCTCGGCGCCGTCGTGGCCGCCAATCTCCTCGTCGGGGGCGAAAGCGAGGTAAACGGAGCGAAGGGGTTGGAAGCCTGAGTTCTTGAGGCGGCGGACGGCTTCGAGGTATTGCATACCGACGCACTTCATGTCCTGGGAGCCTCTGGCGTATATGCGGCCGTTATCGGGCTCGATGTGGGCCCCGAAGGGATGGTGGGCCCACTTGTCGTGCTCGGCGGGGACGACATCGGTGTGGGAGTAGAGGAGGATGGAGGGGAGGTCGGGCTGGGAGCCGGGCCACTTGATGAGGACGATGGGCTTGGCGTTGACTAACTCGATGGTTTGGGATTGGAGGGAAAGGGAGTCGGCCTGCGATTTCAAGAAGTTGGCTGCTTCGTGGTAGTTAGGGATGGGGTGGGCCGTGTTGATTCGGAGGTATTGCTGGAAGCGCGATATGATGCTTTCTGATTCTGATGACGATGATGATTGAGTGGTGATTGCTATGGAGAGTAGAAGAAGAAGGAGGAGGATTGGTAGGCGTGGGATGCTTCTGGTATTGGATTCCATCATCGTATTCACGCAGTCTGATCACCTCACTCTCTGCTCTGACTAAATTGCTTTCCCTAGTTTGGTCCAAATTCTAATCGAGTTCACGTCACCGCAGTGTTCTTTGCATCCTTTTTGGGTGTACTACTACATTGGTATCTATGGATTTAATTTTACTTGATTTTGATTTTTGAAGGCTCTTATTTAAATTTTAAAAAAATTATTTAATTTTAATGTATTTTTAGAGTAATTCTTCGCATACAAGCGATTAAGGCTTGTAAGCCTTACAAGTTTAATTAAAACTAACGCTTAAAACACGCTTCCAACCATTCTTCTTCCTCTTCGTCTTCTCTTTCTTCTTTTATTTCGTTTCTTGCTTTCTCTTTCTCCTTCTTCTTCTTTTTCTTGTTACACGTCCTTCTTCCTCTTACTCTTCTTCTTCTCCTTTTCTTTCGTTTCTGCACGTTCTTCTTCATCGTCTTCCTCTTCTTCTTCATTTACACGTTCTTTTCTCTCTGTTTTATCTTTTTTTTCGATTTTTCATGGTGAAATCGTTTTTGAAGAAGAAGAAGCAGTAGAAGAGAAAGAGTTATGAATTATGCATAAGATGTATTTTAACGAATTTTGGGTGTATTTTTTTAAATCCTTTGGGTGTATTTTCTATAATCGTTTGGGTGAATTCCTGTAACAATTTGGGTGTATTTCTGTAGTTCTTTGGATGTATTTCTGTAATCATTTTGGGTGTATTTCTGAAGTTCCATTATCTTCAAAATGATTATAGAAATACACCCAAAGGATTACGAAAAATACACCCAAAGTATTTAAGAAATACACCCAAAATTCGTTGCATAATTCAGAACTCTTTCTCTTTCTCCTCATCTTCTGCTGCTTCTTCTTCAAAACGATTTCACATGAAAATCGAAAAAAAAACGAAGAAGAAGAAAAATCGTTCTGAGTGTAGCGCTTTGAAAACAGAAAACGTTGAATAACGCATTAAAAGGCCTAGTAACTTGTAAGACTTGTAAGTCAAAAAGACTTGTATGTGTAGCACTCCTCTAAAATTAATGTTAAATAATTAACGAAATTTAATTTTAGATATGAACAATTTATATAACCAACCTTTTCTATTATCGAGGAGAATTTTCTTACAATATAGGTGACTATAGCCAATGTTTGATATAACATTAACATTAATTATTTAACATTAATTTTATTATCGGATTACATTAAAATTAAATAAAATATTTTTTAATTTAAATATAACACATTTTATGTCAAATAATTATTTTTAAAAAGTACTTTATTGTGAATAATTACATTATTTTAAAAAATAAAAGCTCTAAAAATGAAATTTTGTTCCGAATTTTTTTTGTATTTTCAAAATATTTATTAAAATATTGTAACAAAAATTCGGATTAAATAGATAATTTATTTGCTAAACAAAAAAGTTCTTTTGTTATTTATTAAAAAATATAATATTATTAGTTATTTTTATCAATTTTTAAATAATTTAAAAATTATTTTATCGATAACATCTTTTAAAATTCTTTTTTTCGGCGTCTAAATTTTTTGAATATCAAATTGGTAATTAACTCAAAACTTGCACTCCCATAGTGATGAATTAGCACCTTCTACATAGCCTAAGCAATGACAATGATGAGTTTGAAGAGTTAGCATCTACGAGAGGTTGAGGAATCACTATAGTGCTTAGAACTTAATTTCAAAAATCATAATATTGCAATTGAAATTTTAGAAATTAAATTGGTAAAAATTCTAAATCTAAGGGATCATTATAGTATTTAGTTAATGATATTGTTTCTAAAACTTGTTAGCGCTATTTTAAAATAAACTAATGATCAAATTTGTCATTTAATGATTTTTTTAATTAAATTAGTTATGTTTTATTCTTCTTTAATAAATTAGTAGTTTGCGTTAACGATTGATCACATAAAATCATATAATATCTGATATACATAAATAAATATTGATAAGATATGTTTATAAAATTAGATCAAATTAATTGCTATTTTTATTTACTTCAATCTATTACTATTATTATTGCGGAAGAAGAAAAATTGAAAAAGCAAAATCCAAGATAAGAAAAATTGTTCTAAATTTTCTCTACATGATTTCCAAATTTCCATCATCCTATTCTTTAATATTTTTATCTTAAATTTTTCTTCGTCTAAATCAAACAATTAAGGTAAACATTTAATTACAAATAAATAAATAATATAAGAAGAGAATAAACAGACTACTAAGTACAATTTTATAGTTAATATTAAAAAATTTATGCCTAAAAAAATTTACCATCACAAATATTTTTTCATTTCTCTTTCTTTTTTCATAATAAATAAAAAAATAAAAGAACATTATTTAAAACATAAAGCTAATACGAAAAAGTGATTCGATTGATGGGATTTGGTATGATACTTATGAGATCGAAGAGATTCCAATATTTCTTCTTAGAACGTATTGATTTGACCCCATAAGCGGGACCACCATCCCCCTAGCATGTTGCCGCCAGAAGTAAAATCCCGTATTTCTTCTAGAAAATCTCCTAATTGTTCCAGAGCAACTAGAAAGAGATTCTTTAACCAGAAAGAATTCAGTTCAGATGTAAGATACCCATCCAGAAGTTTTCGCAACTCAATCATGTATGATAGAATCATCAAAGATTTGACCTTTTCGAACTCTGTCTGTAACTCTCTGTAGACTCGAGAAACAAAGAGAAGATGTGTACGAACGAAATATCCAGCAACAAGAAGAATTATAAGATTCTTAATTGGTATAAGATTATTTAGTGCTTCAAGCTCTTATGATATCTTTGATGGTGATAATGACTTTATATTCTTCTTGTGATTCTCTTTTTCCTTCTCCTTCAATAATTACTTCATTACTATTGTTGATGATGGAGTAGTTGTAGTTGTTTTTCTTTGTTTTTTTTTATATATTTTTTTATAACTTTTTTTTTACATAAAGTTTATATATAATTGTGCTTTTTTGTGTTCATGTTCGTTATTTGTGTTTAAGAAAAAAAATGAGAAAGAAAATATGCAGAGAGAAAGGAGAGAGAGAATGAAAAAAAATGAGTCCAAATACTTTTTTTATTTTTTTTCATTCCCCAAGTAATGATACTCATGCAATGGATAAATGTCTACATTTTTTTTTGAGAGGGGAGGGAATTTATGGTTTAAATAAATTGGAATAGGAACTAATTTGATCCAAATTCATAAACATATTTTGTTAATATCCACTTGTGTATATCAGGTGTCATATGATCTGTTATTTAATGTTCTGTGTCCACTTATTAGCAAACATAGTTAATTTATCGACGAAAGGACAAATGCGATTAATTTTAAATTTTTTTGTGAACTAATTTGATTGAAAAATTTATTTCAAGACAAATTTGACGAATAGTCTATCTTTTAAAAACTAATTTGATCACTAACCTATTTTAAAACTATTTATATACCTATTTATTGAATGATAAACTACGAAAAAATTCCAAAATAAAAAAGCATGTTTTAACTTTTATGTAAAAACCTGTTTTGATCTCTGTATATTTTACGAAAAAATATTCGCTTTTTTATGGTTAAAAAATGACAATTTAACTTTTACACATCAGTTCCATCAGACAATCAAATTTTTTTGTCAATTTCGTCATGACTTTCTTATGGCAGAATCCTATGTGGCACAATAATATTAATGTGTTACTCAATTATTGAATTGGGACAAATAATCTCCTCACCAAATTTTTTATTGGAACATAATTCCTCGTAAAAATATTATTTCTGTTATGATGAGATCAAACACATGGAATGGATGTCCATTTATGACTTGGACGGTGAACAATGAAAGAGTCATTTTTCAAGGATGAATTAAAATAAATGAGAGTTGAATATAAGAGCATCTTACCTGTATAAATATTTTAGGAAGACTCAGGTAACAAATTTTTATTATGTCGAAACTCTCTCATCTTGAATTCAATGCTCTTGATATATCTGGAAATAATTATTTATCATGGATATTAGATGCTGAAATCCATCTTGATTCAATGTATCTTGGAGATACCATTAAGGCTGAAAATAATGCATCCTAGAAGGATAAAGCTAAAACCATGATTTTTTTTCGTCGTCATCTTGACGAAGGATTGAAAAATGAATATCTTACATTAAAAGATCCTGCAGATCTTTGGAAAGACCTTGAAGAAAGGTACAATCATCAAAAAACGGTGATACTTTCTCAAGCTCGATATGAATGGACGCACTTGCGTCTACAAGATTTTAAATCTATAAATGAATATAATTCTGCAATGTTTCGAATCACCTCACAAATGAAATTATGTGGGGGAAAAGATCACTGATCATGATATGTTGGAGAAAACTTTCTCAACCTTCCATGCTTCGAATGTGCTCCTGCAGCAGCAGTATCGAGAAAAAGGGTTTAAAAATATTCTGAATTAATTTCTTGCCTTCTTGTTGCTGAACGCAACAATGAGTTGCTCTTGAAAAATCATGAAGCGCGCCCAACTGGTGCCGCCCCATTTCCTAAAGTAAATGCGGCAAATCATTACCCCAGAAAAGGTAAATGGCAAGGTTTTAATAACAAGAAAAATTATGGAAGGAAAAGGAATTATATTCAAAAGAGAGGATCTCACCAGAAGTGGGATAAAGAAAGAAATATCGGGCAGAATAAATCGATAGAGGATAAGTGTTTCCGTTGTGGTGGAAAGGGCCATTGGTCACGTACCTGTCGTACCCCAAGGCACCTAGTCAATCTTTACCAAGCATCTTTGAAAAAGGACGACAAGGGAAAATAGTCGAATTTTGTTTCAAATGATGCTGAAAATTCCACCACTCATTATGATGTATCTGATTTCTTTGAGGACCCTGAAGAAAAAATTGGTCAGTTGATCAATGATGGAATAGTTTAATATGTAGGATTGTGAAGTATCTATGTAAATAAATAATGTAAAGAACTTATTATTAAGTTTTATTTCCTATGTATATAAGTTTCAAATGTGATGTATATAAATAATGAAATATTAATGTTTATGAATTTTGAAATCATTAAATGTGTCAAATTTTAAAATAAAATTTTAGTATATGAAATTATTTTTATGTACAGTATTTCTTAGAAAAATAATTTCGATTAAGTATTCAATTTAACTATACATACTACTCATGTTATTATTATTTTTCTTTGAAGAGAATGGCAAGGATATGTAATGAAGATGTATGCCTTGCGGATAGTGCAAGTTTGCACACTATTCTCAAAAGTGACATATATTTTACCCATCTTGTGCCAAAAGAAGAATGTGTTAATACTATTATTGGCTCAGGCAATGTGATTGAAGGCTCCGGAAGAGCTATAATTTTGTTTCTTGGAGGAACAAAATTTATAATAAATAATGCACTGTTGTCTACCAAGTCTCGAAGAAAATTGTTGAGCTTTAAAGATATTCGCCGAAATGGATATCATATTGAGACTATGAATGAGGGAAATCATGAGTATTTATGTATCACAACTCATGATTCAAATAAAAAGGTTATATTAGAAAAATTACCCTTACTTTCATCTGGGTTGTATTATACCAAGATTAGTGCTATTGAATCACATGCCACTGTAAACCAAAAGTTTACTAGCCCAAATAAGTTCATAACTTGGCACGACCGATTGGGTCATCCGGGAACAACCATGATGAGGAGAATTATTGAAAACTCCCATGGACATTCACTAAAGAACCAGAAGATTCTTAAATCTAGTGAATTTTGTTGTGCTGCATGTTCTCAAGGGAAGTTAATTTTAAGGCCATCACCAATAAAGATTGGATTTGAGTCCCCTGAATTCCTAGAAAGGATTCAAGATGATATATGTGGACCTATTAATCCACCATGTGGATCTTTTAGATATTTTATGGTCCTGATAGATGCATCTTCGAGATGGTCACATGTGTGCTTATTATCCTCTCGTAACCTGGCGTTTGCGAGGTTACTGACTCAAATTATTCGATTAAAAGCACAATTTCCAAAAAATCCAATCAAAGCAATTCGTCTTGATAATGCTGGTGAATTTACTTCCCAAGCTTTTGATGCTTATGGTATGGCTAATGGAATAAGTGTTGAACATCCATTAGCTTATGTTCACACACAAAATGGGTTAGTAGAATCGCTTATTAAACGCCTCCAACTAATTGCTAGACCCTTGCTTATGAGAACAAATCTCCCAACCTCAGTTTGGGGGCATGCTATTTTACAGGCCGCAACACTTATTCGTTTGAGGCCAACGAGTTACCATTAGTTCTCTCCTATGCAATTAGCATTTGGCCAACAGTCAAATGTTTCCCATTTAAGAATATTTGGGTGTGCGATATATGTTCCCATTACACCACCTAATCGTACCAAAATGGGACCCCAAAGAAAATTAGAGATATATGTTGGATATGATTCTCCCTCTATAGTGAGGTATCTTGAGATACAAACTAGAGATGTATTTAAAGCCCGGTTTGCGAATTGTCATTTTGATGAATCAAAATTTCCAACATTAGGGGGGAGAGAATAAGCTTCCTGGAAAGGAACTTAATTGGAATGCATCATCGTTGATGCATTTAGATCCTCGATCAAGGCAATGTGAACTAGAAGTTCAAAAGATTATACATTTGCAAAGAATAGCAAATGAGTTGCCTAATGCATTTTCCGATACAAAGAGGATAACCAAATCTTATATAGCAGCAGAAAAATGCCCCAATTCGAATTGATGTCCCAGTAGGACAAGTAGCCATTGAGGTAAATTCACGCCAGAAGTGTGGCAGGGCGGAAAATGCCCCAATTCGAATTGATGTCCCAGTAGGACAAATAGCCACCGAAGCAAATACACGCCAGAAGCGTGGCAGGCCTGTCGGTTCCAAAGACAAAAATCCTCGAAAGAAAAAAGAGGTAAATACTATTCCTGTTGAAAAAGACATAGTAGTGACACCTGCAATTGTCCAAAATTCTGATTTAACACCAGAAGACGTTCAGGTACCTGAAAATTGTGAAAATGACGAGATCTCGATAAATTATGTCTTTACAGGAGGAAAATGGGACCGAAATAAGACAATTGTCAATAAAATATTTGCATATAATGTGGCATTAAATATCATGCATGAAAATAAGGATCTTGAGCCAAGATCAGTCGAAGAATGTCGACAAAGGAATGATTGGCCAAAATGGAAAGAAGCCATGAAGGCTGAATTAAACTCACTAGCAAAACGTGAAGTCTTCAGACTTGTAGTCCGTACACCAGAGGATGTAAAACCTGTTGGATACAGGTGGGTATTTGTGAGAAAACGAAATGAGAAAAATGAAGTTGTGCGCTACAAAGCCCGACTTGTGGCACAAGGTTTTTCACAAAAGGCCCGATATAGATTATGAAGAAATGTATTCCCCTGTAGTGGATGCAATAACATTGCGTTATTTGGTTAGTTTATCTACATATCATAAATTGCATATGCATTTAATGGATGTGGTAACAGCCTACTTATACGGCTCATTAGATCGGGATATCTATATGAAAGTCCCTGAAGGACTAAAGATATCTAAACCATCCAATGAATATTTGCAAGGGTTATACTCAGTCAAATTGCAAAGATCTTTATACGGTCTAAAGCAATCTGGACGAATGTAGTATAATCGTCTTACTGAGTATCTGGCCAAAAATGGATTCAAGAATGATGATATCTGTCCATGTGTTTTCATAAAGAAATCTGCATCTGGATTCATTATAATTGCTGTGTACGTTGATGATTTAAATATCATTGGAACTCTTGAAGAGATTCCAACAATTATAAAAACTCTAAAAGAAGAGTTTGAAATGAAAGATCTTGGAAGGACTAAATTTTGACTCGGCCTGCAGATCGAGCATATAAAAAAATGGGATCTTTATTCATCAAACAACATACACAGAAAAGATCTTGAAGAGATTTTATATGGATAAGTCACATCAATTAAGTACTCCAATGATCGTAAGATCTTTGGATGTGGAGAAGGATCAATTCCATCCTAAAGAAGAAAATGAAGATATCCTTGGTCCTGAAGTACCATATCTTAGTGCCATTGGAGCGCTAATGTATCTTGCTAATAATACGCGACCCGATATATCATTTTCTGTGAATTTACTAGCAAGATATAGTTCCTCTCCAACTAGAAGACATTGGAGTGGAATCAAACAAATCTTTCGATATCTTCATGGGACGGTTGATATGGGATTGTTTTATCCCTATGGATCCAAGTCACAACTAGTTGGCTATGCAGATGCCAGATACTTGATGTGTGGAAAACGATCCAACACAAAACTCATCGGCAAGTGTACCGGGTCGCATCAAGTAATAATAACTCACACGGAAAAGTGCAGTAAATTGGAGAACAGGAAAGTAAAATTGCAGAAACTTAAAGAACAAGAAAGTAAATGACTGAAACTTAAAGTGCAAGAAAGGTAAATTGCAGTAACTTAAATGGCAAGAAAGTTAAATTGCTAGAAAGTAAAAGGGAATTGAGGAATGGGATTTTAAGATCTAAACAAAGAAGAAGTAAATTGCAGCAATTGATTGAGCAGAAATTAAATCAGAAGCAAATATCATTCAAACAGAAAGAAAATAAGATGCAGTAAAGGTTCACAGAGGAACCCAAAATGAGTTGTGATCTCAGGACCCAAGGGCTTAAGTAGCAGAGCCTAAAACCCAATTTCCTTCCCAGATCTGAATTATCTAAGCAATTGACAGAAAATTAAAGAAGAAGCAATAGAAGAACAGAATTGAAATTGAATTATGCAGAAAACAATTTGAAAAGAGTTTGAATGGGAATTGAGACAGAATTTCCTCAATTTCACACACCCAAAACTCAGAAACACAAGAGTAGAATTGCCCAAGTAAGAATGAGGAAGGAGATCAGTCAATTCTCCCTTGATCCTCTTGGTGCTCGGACAAGTCTCTCAAGAAAGCTCAAAGAAAGTGCCAAGGCTAAGACAAAAGTAAGTCAAAAGGTAAAAATTCAAAAGAAAGGTAAAAAGGTCCTAATTACATCAAACTAGCTTCTATTTATACACTTTCTATTCTTGGATTTTGGGATTTGGATGGGCTTTTGATTTGGTGAAGAAATGAATTAAAATGGGGTTTTAATTTGAATTTTCGGCCCATGAAAATTCACTCCCAGGAGGCTGCCCTGCCCTTGTGGAGGGCAGGGCAGAAAATTGGTGCTTGGTGCATGAGATTGGTGCGGCCTTGGTGCGAGTTGGTGCGGCCATGGTGCGAGTTGGTGCGGCCATGGTGCTGCCAGGAGCGCAAAACGCTGCCCTGCCCGCGCCAAGGGCAGGGCAGAAAATTGTGGTGCGGCCAGATCGAAGAGTTGGTGCGCCAGGTGCTGCCAGGGATGAAGAGTGGTGTGCCAGGGACGAGCGTGGTGCGCCAGGAACGCAAAACGCTGCCCTGCCCGCGCCAAGGGCAGGGCAGAAAGTTGTGGTGCTGCCAGGAGAGGGTCGTTGCGCGCCAGATGCTGCCAGGGACGAGAGTTGGTGCGCCAGATGCTGCCAGGGACGAGAGTTGGTGCGCCACACACAAAATGCTGCCCTGCCCGCGCCAAGGGCAGGGCAGAATTCTCTCCTTGCTTGTCCCGTGTTCGAAACACGGCTGGGACACATCTTCCATTAATTTCCTTGGTTTCTTGGCACGGCACTCATCCTTAAGTCTTGGCTTCCTCATGGTTCCTTGTTCGATCCTTGTAGCATGTATGTGTGACATTTTTCTCTTGAATTTCTTCCTTAGAGAGCCCGATTCTGCCCTCCACAAGGGCAGGGCAATGTTCTCTTCCTCTTGGTTCCAAGGCACATTTTGTGCTCTGCCCTTGTAGTGGGCAGGGCAGATTTGCCTTCCTTGTTTGGTTCTCTTGTGCTGCCCTCCTAGAGGGCAGTCTGCCCTTGTGGAGGGCAACGTTGCCTCCCCCTTTGCCTGCGGCACGCTTCTTCTCTCCTTGGCCACGCTTTCCTTTCCTTGGGCTACGCTTTCCTTTCCTTAGGCTACACTTCTTAGGCCACGCTTTTCCTTTTCTTTTCTTTTCTTCACCTACAATAAACCAAAACAACCACTC
>NC_029775.3:97191699-97233934 GCF_000817695.3 Arachis duranensis | reverse complement strand
ATACCCCTTAGAATTTACTCATCCAAGCAGATCTTAGTACAAGAACACCACAGGCATATGTCCTAAGGTTCAAGCTATTGGTGTCCAACCTTTATTCTTTGTTTTTCTTGCCGTTTTGGCTTTTTCTTTCCCTTTTTCTTTCTGTTTTTGTCACCAAGGGCTTTTTTCATTCTTGATAGGAGTTTTTATAACAGCAAGCTAACTCACAATTGAATGAGAATGATATTATGCAACACTTATTTCATGAGTCATGCATTTAATCAAACACATATACCACCACCAACTTCCATTCATACTTATGCAACATTGGATATTTCACTTTTCAATTCAAATCAAACTCTTTTATTTAAGCATATGGGAAGCAAAGCAATTTTCAAGCTAAGTGATGGATACAAGCATTATGCAGACTTGGCATTTTCAACAAACAATTTCACTTGCAACTAGATGAACACTTTAGCAAGACATACAATGGTTTCCAAATTCAAAACATCACACAGCAACAGGGATTAGGTTCAGATACAACCTTTGAAGTTGCAGCCCTTTGATTCTTCCTTCTGTTGTGTTCTCTTTGAGTTAAAATGCATAGTGTCTTCAATTGTTGACTCATGTCTTGCATAATCTTCAAAGTTGCTTGCTTCTCAAGCCCTTAATTATATGGTTAGTATGCATTTAGGTGTTCAATGTTGCATGCATGCAAATTTTGTCCCCCATAAACGCGTTCTCATAGGCACATGTGACCTTCCTCACATAACTCCTCCTAGCCGTGGCCCCTCCTTGAGTTTGTCTTAACCTTTTTCTCCTGCATGAATCAAAACAGCTAGTTAATATGACCGTTGGCAACTTATTTGCAAGAATAAAATGAATTGTTTTGGTTTGCTTAATAGTTAAAAAATTTTTTTTTGTGATCAATTGTGTCCCTAAATAAAATGTTAAAAGTTGGTGAACACCAAACTTATCTTTTATTGAGGAGGTGGCTTAACAATGCAAACCGTTCTCACAATTGATGCATTTAAAAAAATTGATGTATGATCCCTTATCTGTATGGTTTTGAGTTCATGATTGGAAAATGATCCTCTGAACATTGTTGCACATGCAGACACCAAACTTAGTGTTTGGTCACATGCTTTATCAGCAGACTTATGCATATGCTCTAAAAGACAATCCTCTTTTTTTTTTGAACAATGAACTTGGGTGTGCCTTAAGGTACACCAAACTTAGAAGTTTGCCATGTGCTTCAAAACGATGTGTACATTTACCAGGCATGAAAATTCAAAATCATATTCAGAGGAATCATAGCTTATTAAATAAAAGAGAAGACAGAAATCTTAAACCATGGGTTGCCTCCCATGAAGCGCTCTTTTATTGTCATTAGCTTGACATTGACCTCCCTCTAAGGTGGTTGATGTTGGTGATGTCTCAACTTGTCACCTCTCACTGTCAGCTTTCTCTGTGTGCTTTGATGCTCAATTTCCATATGTTCAAGAGATAGTATTTGGTTGACAGTGTAATAATCTTCTGCTCCCTGTTGTTGGTATACTAGTTGCACCTTATCACCCTTAGAGAATCCTTCAGTTGGGATTTTCTTGTTCTTCCACCCTTTGTGAGCCTTTTTCTTGCTCTTCACCCTTTTCTTGCTTGTTGATCTTTCTTTCTTGACAGTTACATGAGTTGTGATACCTTCCTTCTTGCTGATCACCCCTGCTTCCTTGTGAATCCCCTTTTCTTCTTGTATCTGTTTGTTTATCTGTTCCACTTCCTTTTCAGTGGATTGCTCTGAAAGAAGGTCATCACTCATTCTGCTTGTTTCTTCATTCCTTTGTGATGCTGGGAAGACTTTCAGGATGATGCTCTCCTCATGCATCCTGAGGGTTAATTCTCCTTGCTCTATGTCCACAATGGCTCTAGTAGTGGCCAAAAATGGTCGACCAAGTATTATGGAGTCATTTCCATGCTCTGAAGAATCCAGGATCACAAAATCTGCTGGGTAGATAAACTTGTCAACCTTAACTAAAAGGTTCTCAATCAGCCATTTAGGATATACTATTGATTGGTCCACCAATTCCAAGCTATTCTTTCTTGCTTGGTTCCACCTCTTTGTTTATGAAAGCCTCAGCCACATGTTCCTCTATTGTTTCTTGATTATCCTTTTCTTGCTCATGCTGATCGATGTCTAACATTTCTTCCACCAAGCTCTCTATCATATCCACCCTCAAATAATCTTCTTGCTCTGGAGGGTGTTGCATTGACTTAAAAACATTGATGATCATTTGCTCATTGTGTACTCTGAAAATCATTTCTCCTTAAGCTTCTTTGTTGCTCCTTGGTTACTATCCACTAACACTTTTCCACTTCTTAGTTGCACGACCTTGCATTCCTCCTTTGGGTTGGGAATGGTATCACTAGGTAGTGAACTTGATGGTTTTTCAACAGAAATCTTCTTAGAGATTTGTCCAATCTGCCTCTCTAAGTTCTTCATGGAGGCTTCTTGGTTCTTGGTTGTCAATTCTTGGCTCTTCATTAGTTTCTCCATGAGCAGCTCTAGATTGGTGATTCTCTGTGAGTCTTGTGTGATGGGTTGATTTTAGGGTGTTGATGGATGAAGATAAGTGTTTTGGTTAGTTGGGTGGTTATTGGGTGGGTATTGGTTAGAATTTGGGTAGTTGTTTTGTGGTTTTCTGTATGAGTTTTGGTTAGTGTTTGGCTGGGGGTTATGGTTTGTATTTTTCCAATTGTTCTGGCTTGTGTTTCTTTGCCATGGTTGTTGATTTTGATTATGGTTGTCTCCCCATCTGAGGTTGGGATGGTTCTTCCAAGATGGATTGTAAGTATCACCATAGATTTCATTTGTTCCAGGATTTTGGTTAATGCATGTATTGGACTTGCTCTTGTTGTTGCTCTTCTTGAGTTTCTTCACTTTGCACCCAAGTGGTTGGAGGTTGGCTTGTGGTGCTCACTGCTGCCACTTGCAAGCCATCAATTCTTTTGGCCATTTGCTCAAACTGTTGTTGAATTTGCTGCTGCATCATCTTGTTTTGAGCCAAAATTGAATCCACTCCTTCCAACTCCATTACTCCTCTTCTCTGTGATGGTTGGCGTTGTCTTTGATGAGCAAAGAAATATTGGTTGTTGGCCACCATATCAATGAGGTTTTGAGCTTCCTCTGT
The DNA here is from genome assembly GCF_000817695.3 of Arachis duranensis. Taxonomy (NCBI): domain Eukaryota; kingdom Viridiplantae; phylum Streptophyta; class Magnoliopsida; order Fabales; family Fabaceae; genus Arachis; species Arachis duranensis. The sequence continues at coordinate 97,230,770 of NC_029775.3, read as the reverse complement.
GGTCTTCATGAGTTGTAATGAGCCTCCGGCAGAGTGATCAAGAGCTTCTTGAGCTTTGAGAGTGAGTCCCTCATAGAAGTTTTGTAACTTGTCCCACTCTGTGAACATCTCTGGTGGACATTTCCTCAATAGAGCCTTATATCTCTCCCATGCTTCATATAAGTTCTCAGCCTCCAATTGAGTGAATGTTTGAACCTCAGTCTTCAACCTTAAGATTCTTTGAGGGGGATAAAACTTGGCAAGAAACTTGCTCACCAAGTCATCCCAAGTGTTGATGCTTTCTTTTGGAAAGGTTTCTAGCCATTGAGTGGCTTTATCTCTAAGAGAGAATGGGAAGAGCAGCAACGTGTAACTATCAGGAGGTACACCATTTGTTTTCACTGTGTCACAGATTCTCAAGAATGTGGACAGATGCTGATTTGGATCTTCCAAAGGCCCTCCTCCAAAAGAACAATTGTTTTGAACCAGAGTGATGAGTTGTGGCTTGAGTTCAAAATTGTTTGCATTGACATTGGGAGGAAGAATGCTACTCCCACAATGCCTAGCATTTGCAAATGTGTATGAAGCCAAGACTCTTCTCTGTTGTTGATTATTGTTGGCTCCTTCTCCTGGTTGATTGGTATCTCCTTCCATGTCTTGGAATTCCTCCTCAGATTCTTCTTCTCCAACACTGTTCTTCCCTCTTTCAGCTCTTCTTATTCTCCGAAGAGTCCTTTGATCAATTTCAGAGATGATAGGGGAGGATCTTCCTATACCTGACATACAAACACACAACAATAAACACACAGGCCCAGAAAGCCAATGAAACTTCAATCTATAGCTAGAATGAAGGTTTAGTTAGTTTAAGCAAAAACTCAAACAGTTAGTGTGTTAGTAAGAATTAGAATAACAGAAAAGAAAAAATGCTTAATCTAGACCCCCACTTCACTTAATCATTGTCAATCTATTTCAATCCCCGGCAACGGCGCCAAAAACTTAATGTGTGGAAAACGATCCAACACAAAACTCACCAGCAAGTGTACCGGGTCGCATCAAGTAATAATAACTCACATGAGTGAGGGATTGCAAGGAATATAAATTGCTAGAAAGTAAAAGGGAATTGAGGAATGGGATTGTAAGATCTAAACAAAGAAGAAGTAAATTGCAGTAAATGGTTGAGCAGAAAGTAAATCAGAAACAAGTAGCATTCAAACAGAATTTAAATAAAATGTAGCAGAGGTTCACAAAAGAACCAAAAGTGAAATTGTGATCTCAGGATTCCAAGGGCTTAGGTAGCAGATCCTAAAACCCAATTTCCTTCCCAGATCTGAATTAACTAAGCAAATTGACAGAAAATTAAAGAAGAAACAATTGAAGAACAGATTTGGAATTTAATTATGCAGAAAACAAAATGCCAAGAGCTTGAATGGGAATTGGGACAGAATTTCCCCAATTTCACACACCCAAAACTCAGAAACAGAAGAGTAGAATTGCCCAAGTGAGAATGAGGAAGGAGATCGGTCAATTCTCCCTTGATCCTCTTAGTGCTCGGACAAGTCTCTCAAGAAAGCTCAAAGGAAGTGCAAAATGCTAAGTAAGAATTGAAAATAGAGGTAAAAAGTTAAAATGAAAAGCAAAGGTCCTAATTACATCAAACTAGCTTCTATTTATACACTTTCTATTCTTGGATTTTAGGATTTGGATGGGCTTTTGGTTTGGTGAAGAAATGAATTAAAATGGGAATTTAATTTGAATTTTCGGCCCATGAAAATTCACTCCCAGGAGGCTGCCCTGCCCTTATGGAGGGCAGGGGAGAAAATTGGTGCTTGGTGCATGAGATTGGTGCGGCCTTGGTGCGAGTTGGTGCGGCCATGGTGCTGCCAGGAGCGCAAAACGCTGCCCTGCCCGCGCCAAGGGCAGGGCAGAAAATTGGGGTGCGGCCAGATCGAAGAGTTGGTGCGCCAGGTGCTGCCAGGGATGAAGAGTGGTGCGCCGGGGATGAGCGTGGTGCGCCAGGAACGCAAAACGCTGCCCTGCCCGTGCCAAGGGCAGGGCAGAAAGTTGTGGTGCTGCCAGGAGAGGGTCGTTGCGCGCCAGATGCTGCCAGGGACGAGAGTTGGTGCGCCACACACAAAATGCTGCCCTGCCCGTGCCAAGGGCAGGGCAGAATTCTCTCCTTGCTTGTCCCGTGTTCGAAACACGGCTGGGACACATCTTCCATTAATTTCCTTGGTTTCTTGGCACGGCACTCATCCTTAAGTCTTGGCTTCCTCATGGTTCCTTGTTCGATCCTTGTAGCATGCATGTGTGACATTTTTCTCTTGAATTTCTTCCTTAGAGAGCCCGATTCTGCCCTCCACAAGGGCAGGGCAATGTTCTCTTCCTCTTGGTTCCAAGGCACATTTTGTGCTCTGCCCTTGTAGTGGGCAGGGCAGATTTGCCTTCCTTGTTTGGTTCTCTTGTGTTGCCCTCCTAGAGGGCAGTCTGCCCTTGTGGAGGGCAATGTTGCCTCCCCCTTAGCATGCGGCACGCTTCATATGGCTTTGGCCACGCTTTCCTTTCCTTAGGTCACACTTCTTAGGCCACGCTTTTCCTTTTCTTTTCTTTTCTTCACCTATAATAAACCAAAACAACACTCCAAGTATCACTAAATTCAAGAGGCTTATAAATCAATTAAAATTCAATTAAAATTAGCTTAAACCTCATGATTTAACATTAATTTCATGGTGGTTGCTTGATTTAGAGAAGTTATGCATTTTTACTCCAAATCACTTACTTATGATGCAAGAAAGTGCATAAATGCTAACAAAACAAGTGAAATTAGCTTGAAAAATGGGTATATGATGACTTGTCATCAATACTTGTCTGATCCACATAAAGGGAGATCTCAAACAGGATACCTATTCACATACGGTGGAACAGCTATATCTTGGAGGTCCACGAAACAGACGATTGCTGCAACATCCTCTAATCATGCTGAGATACTGGCGATTCATGAAACTAGTCGTGAGTGTTTTTGGCTGAGGAGTCTGATTCAATATATTCTATCATCATGTGGACTGATTGATCATATGATAGCTCCAACTGTCCTGTTTGAAGATAATACAGCATGCATTGCTCAACTTAAGGGTGGATACATCAAAGGTGATAGAACAAAGCATATTTCTCCCAAATTCTTCTTCACTCATGATCTTCAAAATCAAGGGACAATTGTTGTCCAACAGATTCGCTCAAGTGACAATCTGACAGATTTATTTACAAAGTCACTCCCAAAATCCTCCTTTGAAAGATTGGTACATGAGATTGGGATGCGCTGATTTCGAGACATTAAATAATGTCGGCAAGAGGGGGAGACTGTACTCTTTTTTTCTTGGTCAGGTTTTTTTCCCATTGGGTTTTTCTTGACAAGGTTTTTAATGAGGCAGTCTCTATCACAAAGGATATTGTACTCTTTTCCCTTCACTGAAGTTTTTTTCATTGGGTTTTTCTTTAGTAAGGTTTTAACGAGGCAATAATTGTAAATGGTCATCCAAGGGGGAGTGTTATGATGAGATCAAACACATGGAATGGATGCCCATTTATGACTTGGGACAACATATAATATTATTATATATATAAATCATTATTGAGCTAATTATTTTAATGCTAGAGTCTTCTATTTATACATCTTATATTTAATATATCTTTATTTATTTTACAACAATTTCTTCTTCTTATTATTCTTTTTTTTCTTTTCTTTTATGAATGAAACCATTTGCCAACTGACCACTGCTTTGTTCCATTTTTCATAACATATTATGTTAGTGCAGTAATATTATTCACTGTTGGCTTAACTAAAAAGAGTGTAATGAAGATGTTCGCTAATTATCTTACTAACATATCATCTTGCAATAAACTAAAATACTGAAGGATATAGTTCATCATAAAATTAAGAAACCAATTAAAAATTTCGATGAGAGGTATGTATGGAACTTAAAGATAGAAGAGATGAGAAAATTCTCTGATTCACGACTATAAAAGCCAATGTGGCAATCGCAGACAATGCACTCGATTAATGTAGGGTTGTTGGCTTTTTCTACCCCTTCTTCTGCCATGCTTAAGATGGAGAGATCTAAAGATGAGGTTTTTTTTTGTCAATGAAAAAGAAGAAGAAAAAAGAAAAAAAAGAATTGAGGTTACTGTTGTGATAAGATCAAAATAGTCAAAGTGGATGTCCATTAATATGGGTGGCTTCTCGATACTAAATTACTCAAATTCTCAATGCAAACCAAAATTAATGAAGTTGAGAATGTAAAACTTTCTTCGCCTATAAATAGAGAAGCGACTGAGGAACAATACACACAACAATAAAAATATTCTCCTTTCTCTTTATACATTACTAATATTTTCTCTCTCTCTTTCTTTTTATTGCATATAAATATATGAATCACCCTTATTGAGTTAATTATATTTATATTAGAGTCTTCTATTTACACATCTTTATTTTATATTTAGTACATCTTCTTTATTTATTTTACAACACGTTATCACGAGACTCTAATCAAATTTTAGAAAAACTCATGTAACAAATTTTTATTATGTCGAAACTCTCTCATCTTGAATTTAATGCTCTTGATATATCTGGAAACAATTATTTATTATGATATTAGATGCTGAAATCCATCTTGATTCTATGGATCTTGGAGATACTATTAAGGCTGAAAATAATGTATTCCATAAGGATAAAGCCAAAGTCATGATTTTTCTTCGTCGTCATCTTGACGAAGGATTGAAAAATGAATATCTCACATTAAAAGATCCTGCAGATCTGTGGAAAGACCTTGAAGAAAGGTATAATCATCAAAAGACGGTGATACTTTCTCAACCCCGATATGAATGGACGCACTTGCATCTACAGGATTTTAAATCTATAAATGAATATAATTCAGCAATGTTTTGAATCACCTCATGAATGAAATTATGTGGAAAGAAGATATCTGATAATGATATGTTAGAGAAAACTTTTTCAACCTTCCATGCCTCAAATGTGCTCCTGCAGCAGTAGTATCGAGAAAAAGGGTTTAAAAAATATTCTGAGTTAATTTCTTGCCTTCTTGTTGCTGAATGCAACAATGAGTTGCTCTTAAAGAATGATGAAGTGTGCCCAGCTGGCGCCCCTATTTCCTGAAGTAAATACGGCAAATCATTAATCCAGAAGAGGTAAATGGCAATGTTTTAGTAACAAGAAAAATTATGGAAGGAATCGGAATTATATTCACAAGAAAGGATCTCACCAAAAGTGGGATAAAGAAAGAAACAATGGGCAAAATAAATCAGTTGAGGATAAATGTTTTCGTTGTGGTGGAAAGGGTCATTGGTTACGTACCTATCGTACCCCAAGGCACCTAGTCGATCTTTATCAAACATCTTTGAAAAGGGATGACAAAGGAAAAGAGTCGAATTTTGTTTCAAATGATGCTGAAAATTCCACCACTCATTATGATATATATGATTTCTTTAAAAATTCTGAAGGAAATATTGGTCATTTGAATAATAATGGAATAGTTTAATATGTGACATTGTTAAGTATTTATGTAAATAAATAATGTAAAGAACTTCTTGTTAAATTTTATTTTCTATGTGCTTGAACTTCAAGTATAATGTATATAAATAATAAAATATTATGAATTTCAAAATTACTGAATGTGCCAAGATAATAATAATAAAATTTTTAGTATATACTATACCTTTTAGAAAAATATTTTTAATTAAGAAAATAATTTTATGTGCATATACTTCTCTCATTTTATTATTATTATTTGTCTTTGAAGAGAATGGCAAGGACATATAGTGAAGATGTTTGCCTTGCAGATAGTGCAAGTTCGCACACCATATATATTTTACCCATCTTGTGCCAAAAGAAGAATATGTTAATATTATTATTAGCTCAAGCAATGTGATAGAAGGCTCCGGAATAGCTATAATTTTATTTTCTAGAGGAACAAAATTTATAATAAATAATGCACTATTGTCTACTACGTCTCTAAGAAAGTTATTGAGTTTCAAAGATATTCGCCGAAATGGATATCATATTGAGACTATGAATGAGGGAAGTCATGAGTACTTATGTATCACAACTCATGATTCAAATAAAAAGGTTATATTAGAAAAGTTACCCTCACTTTCATGTGCGTTATATTATACCAAGATTAGCGCAATTGAATTACATACCATTGCAAACCAGAAGTTTACTAGCCCAAATGAATTCATAACTTGGCATGATCGATTGGGTCATCCGGGAACAACCATGATGCGGAGAATTATTGAAAACTGCTATGGACATTCACTCAAGAACCAGCAGATTCTTAAATCTAGTGAATTTTGTTGTGCTGCATGTTCTCAGGGGAAATTAAATTTAAGGCCATCACTAGTAAAGATTGGATTTGAGTCCCCTTAATTCCTAGAAAGGATTCAAGGCGATATATGTGGACCTATTCATCCATCATATGGATTTTTTAGATATTTTATGGTTCTAATAGACACATCGATCACATGTGTGCTTATTGTCTTCTCGCAACCTAGCTTTTGCGAGATTACTGGCTCAAATTATTCGATTAAAAGCAAAATTTCCAGAAAATCTAATCAAAGCAATCCATCTTGATCTGATGAATTTACTTCCCAAGCTTTTGATGCTTATTGTATGGCTAATGGAATAAGTGTTAAGTAGCTCATGTTCACACACAAAATGGGTTAGCAGAATCACTTATTAAACACATTCAGTTAATTGCTAAACTCTTACTTATGAGAACAAATCTCCCAAGTTCGGTTTGGGGGAAAGGCTATTTTACATGCTGCATCACTTATTCCTTTGAGGCTAACAAGTTACCATTAGTTCTCTCCTGTGCAATTAGCTTTTGGCCAGTAGCCAAATGTTTTCCATTTAAGAATTTTCGGGTGTGCGACATATGTTCTCATTGCACAACCTTCTCGCACCAAAATAGGACTCCAAAGAAAATTAGGGATATATATTAGATATGATTCCCCCTCTATAGTAAGGTATCTTAAGATACAAACTAGGGATGTATTTAAAGCCCGATTTGCGGATTGTCATTTTGATGAATCAAAATTTCCAACATCAGAGGGAGAGAATGAGCTTCTTCCTAAAAAGGAACTTAATTGGAATGCATCGATGCATTTGGATCCTTGATCTAGGCAATATGAACTAGAAGTTCAAAAGATTATACATTTGCAAAGGATAGCAAATGAATTGCCTGATGCATTTTCTGATACAAAGAGGATAACTAAATCCTATATACCAGCTGAAAATGCTTCAATTTGAATTGATGTCCCAGTCGGACAAATTGCCACCGAAACAAATTCACGCCAGAAGCGTGGTAAGCCTATCAGTTTCAAAGATAAAATTCCTCAGAAAAGAAAAGAGGTAAATATTATTCCTGTTGAGAAAGACATAAAGACACCTGTAGTTATCCAAAATTTTGATACAATTTTAACTCCAGAAGACGTTCAAGTACCTGAAAATTGTGAAAATGACAAGATCTCGATAAATTATGTTTTTACAGGAGAAAAATGGGATCGAAATAAGACAATTGTCAATGAAATATTTGCATATAACGTGGCATTGAATATCATGCATGAAAGTAAGGATCTTGAGTCAAAATCAGTTGAAGAATGTCGACAAAGAAATGATTGGCCAAAATGGGAGGAAGCCATGAAGGCTGAGTTAGACTCACTTGTAAAACGTGAAGTCTTTGGACGTATAGTCCGTACAGCAGAAGATGTAAAACATGTTAGATACCAATGGGTATTTGTAAGAAAACGAAATGAGAAAAATGAAGTTGTACGCTACAAAACTCGGCTTGTGGCACAATGTTTTTCACAAAGACCCGGTATAGATTACGAAGAAACGTATTCTCCTGTAGTAGATGCAATAACATTGCGTTATTTAGTCAGCTTATCTGCATATCATAAACTACATATGCATTTAATGGATGTGATAACAACCTACTTATATGGCTCATTAGATCGTGATATCTATATGAAAGTCCCTGAAGTACTAAAGATATCTAAATCATCCAATGAATATTCACAGGGATTATACTCAGTTAAATTGCAAAGATCTTTATATGGTCTAAAACAATCTGGACGAATGTGGTATAATCGTCTTACTGAGTATCTGGCCAAAAACATATTTAAGAATGATGATATCTGCCCATGTGTTTTTATAAAAAAATCTGCATCTGGATTCATTATAATTGCTATGTACGTTGATGATTTAAATATCATTGAAACCCCTGAAGAGATTCCAACTATTATAAAAACTCTAAAAGAAGAGTTTGAGATGAAAGATCTTGGAAAGACTATATTTTGTCTCGACCTGCAAATCGAGCATACAAAAAATGGGATCTTCATTCATCAAACAACATACACTGAAAAGATCTTGAAGAGATTTTATATGGATAAGTCACATCCATTAAGTACCCCAATGATCGTAAGATCTTTGGATGTGAAAAAGGATCAATTCTGTCCTAAGGAAGAAAATGAAGATATCCTTGGTCCTGACGTACCATATCTTAGTGTCATTGGTGCACTAATATATCTTGCTAATAATATACGACCTGATATATCATTTACTGTGAACTTAATAGCAAGGTATAGTTCCTCTCCAACTAGAAGACATTGGAGTGGAATCAAACAAATCTTTCGATATCTTCATAGAACGGTTGATATGGGATTGTTTTATCCATATGAATCCAAGTCACAACTAGCTGGCTATGCAGATGCAGGATACTTATCTAATCCACATAAAGGGAGATCTCAAACAAGATACCTGTTCACATATGGTGGTATAGCTATATCATGGAGGTCAACAAAACAGACGATTGCAGCAACATCCTCTAATCATGCTGAATACTAGCGATACATGAAGCTAGTCGCGAGTGTTTTTGGCTGAAGAGTTTGTCCAATGTATTCTATCATCATGTGGACTAATTGATCAGAAGATAGCTCCAACTATCCTGTTTGGAGATAATACAGCATGTATTGCTCAACTTAAAGACGGGTATATCAAAGGTGATAGAACAAAGCATATTTCTCCCGAATTCTTCTTTACCCATGATCTTCAAAATCAAGGGACAATTGATGTCCAACAGATTCTCTCAAGTGACAATCTGGCAGATTTATTTACAAAGTCACTCCCAAAATCCTCCTTTGAAAGATTAGTACATGAGATTGGGATGCGCCGGTTTCTAGACATTAAATGATGTCGACAAGAAGGGAAAACTGTATTCTTTTTCCTTCACTAAAATTTTTTCCATTAGATTTTTTTTTAGTAATGTTTTAATGAGACATAATCTTAAATAGACATCCAAGGGGGAGTATTGTGATAAGATCTAAATAGTCAAAGTAGATGCCCATTAATATAAGCGGCTGATTTTGTTCTTGATGCTAAATTACTCAACTTTTCAATGCAAACCAGAATTAATGAAGTTGAAAATGTAAAACTTCCTTGCCTATAAATAGAGAAACGACCGAAGAACAATACACACAACAATAAAAATATTCTCCTCTCTCTTTATACATTACTAATATTTTTTCTTTCTTTTTTTCTTTATTGCATATAAATATATAAATTATTTTTATTGAGTTAATTATATTTATATTAAAATTTTCTATTTATATATTTTTATTTTATATTTAGTAACTCTTCTTTATTTATTTTATAACAGTTACTTTTTTTAGAGACTATTTATCCCAATTAAAAATTTTGGTAAGGGAGTTCAGGGGCGAAGCTAGATGAAATATTAGAGGGGGCCAAAAATATTTACACAATAAAATAAGACTAAAATAAAATTTTAAGGAGGAGCTAAACTGAAATTTACATATAATTTACATGTAAAAAATTAAAATTAGGGGGGCCATTGCCCCCTTTCTATGTATGTAGCCCGCCCCTGAGGGAGTTATTTATTCTAATCTATTGGTGGAACGACATATCATGCTGCGCTACATACGTAAAATTTTGCTATTAGAAGATCAAAGTGAAATTAATGAAGGACTAATTAATTATCTAAGAAAAATAATGATTAGAGATCATGTTATTTATTAATAGTAAAGAGACGGTCGTCCTTTATAAAATAAATAAAGATCAAAATAGAATTTTACTGTAGGTTTTAACTTCACACTTGCAATATCTTTAAGATCTTGTACTTTCTTTGGATTATTGATAATTCTTGGTGAATATTACGTAGCCCCAAAATGTTTGGAGTTTTAGTAATAATAAATATTTTTGTTAAAAATTTGTAAAATAATAAAATTTATACAGAATAAAAATTATAAATTAAAAAACGATTACAATATTACTTTATTATTTACCATTTTATCAATTTACTATTTTAGATACATATTATCCTCTTAATTGAAACTATCTTCTAAAGTTTCTATTTAGCCTTTATTTTTCTGCCTTTTTTCATCCCGTGGTTCCAAAATATTTGGAGTTTTAGTGGTAATAAAAATTCAGTTAAAATATTTTACTCATCGATACTCGTCTGACATGCGTGTCTATTGTGTCCAACTGTATCTTAAAAAAAATAAAAAATTATTCTTCAAACACATTTTGACACACCTATATTATATATATGTTTTATCGATTTTTAGTAAATCGAGAGTAGTTCAATATCTAATGGTTTGGGAACGAAACCTACTCCTCCTTACAAGTACCAGTTTTCTTAAAGTGCATCAAAGACCTTTCGATAGGACAAAAACATTAAGCAAATATGAAAACAGTAAATAAAGAATTTGAAAACAGTAAATAAATTGACTGAATTTGAAATGATTTGCATTGAATTTAAATAAACTACTAAAATGCCTTTGATTAGATCAAAGGACTTTGAATTCGAAATAAAAATACTGGAATGTAAATTGAACAAGAATGTTAAATGTTGCTTGGAAAATAAACTTGCATAAAAAGTAAAGTTTGCAGAAAATATAAATAAAAAGTAAAAACAAATGGAAGGAATCCTAAAGAAAATTAACTCAAAGCAAACCCAGTAAGTCTTTAGGATGTGAGTGTGCGTGAATAATTCACAACTAGAAAATGAATTAATGCAGACAGATTTACAGACAAATTTAGTCTTTATTACAGATGGATTTTTTGTCCCTCCGTAAAAGCCTCATCGGAAATTATTACCGACGGATTTTTTACATCGGAAAATTACTGACAGGTTTTTACCAGTTACCGACGGATTTTCCCTCTGTAAATTCTCCATCCATTTCCCGAAGGTGACGAACTTTTCGACGAATTTTCCGTCGGTAATTACAGACAGATTTTTCGACGGATTTTTGACGGATTTTTCGACAGATTTCTGTCTGTAATTTGAACCTCGGAAAGTCATTTGACACTCTGATTACAGACAAAAAATTCGTCTGTAAATCCGTCAGTAAGACAAAATAGATTTTTTTTATTTTTCCAATTACAAAATAAACTTGTTTTCGTACAAAATAAATATATTTAATACAATTTTTTTTATCTAATTTGTATTCGAATATTTATAATATTTAAAAAATAAACAAATTCATCGTATTTATCAAGCAAGTCAATATAATTCAAAACATAGACAAAATGTACTGATACATTAACTATAGTCCTTAGTGTATTGTTCAACCATACTAAATTTATCAACTATAATTCATAACATTGTATTATATGAGAAAAATTACATTATGCAAATCTCTACAAGCCAATCAACCTCCTGCACATGCTTTGAGTAATGTCGTGTTGCTTTATATCTCTTAATGCAATTAGAAAAGGGATACACTTCTTGGCTGCAAAAATTTCAAAATACTGCATGTCAGTAAAAGTACACAGCAGAGAAAAATACATGAAAAAATGTCAATAATAAAAGTTATTCACTTTGTTATGGCACAAAAAACTCATTACTCAACATCCTTAATGAAAATTATGTCAATTGAAAGCATAAGAACTAACCATGATTTGTACAATATGAAAATATTTCAATATATAATTTATTAACTCTTAGAAATAAAAGACCAAACAAACAAGTTTTATGGAAAGAAAAGGCCAATGAGCACAATTTCAAATTAACTTTCCAAGGTTAAGAGTCTATATAGCAAGGTATAATCCATCCGTTGACAAAAAAATACTAAAGACATACCAAGGTATGTAGCATGTCAATTGTCAAGAATATAACACCAGAAAACAAGAGCTACAAATAGAAACATGCATCTCATATTTGGTTGTAAAGAAGTATGATAGATATGTTTGACATACTAGCAGTTTGAGCTGTAATAGGTTGATATACTTGTCCTCTTCTTCCTCCTGCATTGCTGAGAGGGAATGTTTGCATATTTGCCAAAGGGGCTGCATCCATTATCAGGGGAACCAAGCTTCAATGAAAGGCATTACAATAGGAGTTTACACTGACGCTACACAATGAAAAAGTTTACAAATAGATCCTGATCAAGTTTCAACAAACAAAAAGAACACGATGATAAGGTATAATTTTTCTTGTTAGTAATGTCAGTTAGAATTAAATACAAAAGCCACCAAGGGCGAATTCAATTCTGCAGCTCAAATTTGTGTTTGCTAAGTCTCCGTAAAGAAATTAGCTTACAACAAACATGTAAAATGAGGAGCAGATTTGGCGGGATTTCTCGCTCTTCTCCTTCAACTGCACTCGCCTATGGCCAAATTGGGAGTGCAATAACCACTGTCACAGATTAGTAAACTCCTATGGATTCTGAAAGTGTTAGAGAAGCAAGAACTTCCGAAGGCGACAGATTTATCCATTAAGATGGTTTTTTCTTTCTGCCAGTTTGAGAGATGCGCCTCAACAATTGAGTTTCCCTTTTCATCCCTCTGTAAGACAAAAATCAAAACCTTATCACAAGTAGATAAAGTAGATATAGAGATAGTAAAGTAGCAGCAACATCAAAAGCAAAATGGAAGCAACGATGTAGAATGCATTTGTCTTCTTCTGCATATATCAAGAAACCAGTTAAACGAATTCAAATGAATTACATTAAATAGATTAATTTCCACCACATAGTTGGACAAGGCAATAAGGACTCTTTGAAAATTCACTCTCTCATTATTATGCAATTTGTCAAGTTAAATTCTTCAGGATTTCTAAATCTTTTAAGCTTTTTCAGAATGATCCTCTTAAGGTAAATTAAAGAAAGGGATAGAAATCAGTTATATATTTTAATTAAATTACCCGGCGGCCTCTGGAGAAAGGTTTCCTGCTTCCAGTGCAGCTGTTTGCATCACAGAATTGGTGCAAGAAGAATTTTGACAAATTGTCAATGTAAGAAAGCAGTAGCTACCAATAACGTGCAATATTTTACAAAAAAGAAACTAATATCATACCAAGGAGTCGGCTTGCTACAGGACCGTCATTAACAGGAAAACAACTATCTACTAAGCTCTGTAGAAAACAATTAGAGACAGATATAAATTGTTTATAGCATCAATTTAGCCCTTGCATACTTAAAAACATAGACAATTTAACCTCCGAATAACTAAATAAGTCCATTGTATTCAAATGATTTACTCAGTTTGATAAATTTCCCAAACCCACATAGCAACTGATGTTGCACTTGTTTAGTCCTTCAAGGGCTTAATTTTCAACTTTTCAATCTTTTGAGATAAATTGGTGGCTTGAAACAAATCTGGTTAAAACAAATGAATAGACAGACTGATGCATACCTCGCACAGATGTTTATTTCTTGCAGCGGCAGCAATATTACATTTTGATTTTTTCAACCCAAAATTGATTTCAATGTCACAGTGCAATGCGCCACATAGATTTGCTAAGCACTGGCTCTGATTCTGGATCAAGCACAATGATCTTTCAGTTAGTGATGCTACTACATGTCTACATGTAATGTTGAGCAAAGAAAGCCATAAGTCTTTTTTGTTTCTTTCAACAGAATTTCTAGTTTTAAAATTCTGACAAGCCAATACCCAATATCTTAATATCAAAAAGATAAAAGAATATTATTGACAGGAAATTATTTATGCTTAGGGAAGTTAAACAATCAAAGCATCCAACAGAAATAACCCCAAATGAGGGATCTTTTTCTTCTCATCCTTAAAAAGATCAACTAGTCACTATCAGTCAACAGCAGGTTTCTATATAGTAACCATTGAAATAAGAAAGCACAGAGAAGCTTAGCTTAAATAAAACTAGAATGACCTGATGACAAAGCTTAGATCTAACAGTGGTAACCTTTTAAAAAGAGAAATTGTATTGAAGAAAGTATTTCTATTGTAAATAACAAAAGGTGGAAGAGAATGTAACACAAAACTTCCATCTGTGTCAGCATACAGAAGCAGAAAAGCATTATTGTTCACCAAAATCCAAAACAACAGAGACACACACAAAAAGAAGATTTGAATAAGATGCGCAAGTACTTACCGTGTGGATTTGGCGAGTATACAAAATCAGGAATCTGCAAAAAACAAATAAAAAGGAATTTCAAAATAGAATATTAATAACACCAAACAGGGCCTTAAACTTTACCATGATATAACAAATAAAAATTAAAAAAGGGTTCAAGAAATACCTGATGATGCCCGTTTTGGGTGGTTTTCAGCGGTGGAGAGTCCCCATCAGCTGCAAATGTAAATGCAACGCCAACAATTATCATCAAACACTTGGATTTCTAATTTCTTAACTAAGAAAAATGTCCCAAAACATTTGAGTTGAGGTTTGGTTTTACCCATGAGAGAAGCTGTTTCACCCGGTTGATTCAACCTCACCCCCTCATCCACAATTTCCTTCCACTTCCTGCAAATAAAACAGCTCAATCAAGTACACTGAAATTATGATAAGATTAATTCAATTTTGAAAATAAAAAGAAAATTAGTGTTTAATCAACAACCTCACAAGTAGCTTCACCTGTTTATCAAGCTCCCTAACTCTGGCCTCCACTTCTTGGCATTTTTTCTCTACAATTCTTAACTGTCAATATAATCAAGTAGATATGTTAAATATCACATAATTTGAGTTTAAAACCAACTTTGTTAGGCTAGAAGAGCGCCACCTTTTCTAATATAACTGGCAATTTTCCTTCTGCTTGTATTCTAACTTTCACAAGATCAGTTGGATTTGCAACTGCAATTGCCACAGCACCTGTTGATAACACAAAGTAAAAAATAATTACATTACGTATCCAAATAGAATAACATTTATTCTTCATCGTAAAAAGACAAAAATCCATAGATTAGAAAACAAAAATACTTTAATACTTTCTCCAGTTACATTGATTTATTAATGTAATAAAAGAGATAGAACACAACACAAAATGATAACGGTTCATCTATTGGCTAAGTACATAGAATGATAACCCTTTTCAAGTACACAGAATGACTCAGCCATGCATTTTATACTTAATTTTCAATAGAGAAACAAGATAAGCATTAGCCAGAGGAGAGGTAAAAAATTATCAAAAAATTAAGACATCATATAATGTTAGAAGAAGTGAATCAATTTTATTATACCAAATTCAATTATAAATGAGTCATTGACTTTGGAGATTTGATACATTGAATTGTTCTATATGGACATAAATAGAAGAAACTATTAGCCCCTAAAAATGCTTAGAACTTAACACTAGATTAAGAAACACTCATAATTAAAAGCAGAAACTACCTGGCCAGCAATCATTCCAAGTCCCGTGCTTTGCATTAAAGACTTTACACCCACGCTATCACCAAGTTTTTGACTAGCTGCTCGGAACTCTTCCATAGATTTCTTAGGGTTAGTTCTTTTTAAAGATCATGGACGCTGCCAAATAGCAATAGCAGATTTGGAACATGTAATGCACACAATACAATAAACCAGAACAAGTCTAAAAGCAAGTGATTCAGATTCAATTCAGTGGCTGAATACTTTATACAAGTCTTTGATCAATTAAGCAATCAATAACTATCATTGAGTTGAGGAAGAGAAGAGGCTTCAATTCATAACAATTATATGAACATGAAAATGCAGTGTCTGAAGAGAAAACAACATAAATGAATCAATTAAATAAATAAAAAAGAAAATAGTAAGAATTGAAGTAGAAGATGATGATGGAGAAAGAAGAATACCTCTTCCCTATGTGTTGCTCTCTCAACAGCATCAAGGTTCCCTCTTGAAGAAGCATTCTTCCTTGCCACCACACAATCCACAGAAGCAGAAGCATGATCTGATGCGAATCCAATTCAAAGGCCACACCATACATCCTAAAAAGAAGAAGAAGAAGAAGAAGAAGCATGTTTATGGTGACATGTTATGCTGCTTTTTTCAGTGTTCCTCTTTCTGTACTTCTTGTTC
Source organism: Arachis duranensis (assembly GCF_000817695.3). Lineage (NCBI taxonomy): Eukaryota > Viridiplantae > Streptophyta > Magnoliopsida > Fabales > Fabaceae > Arachis > Arachis duranensis. The sequence continues at coordinate 97,214,457 of NC_029775.3, read as the reverse complement.
TTCCTAGTGTTCTTCCAATCAGCAGAGGATCAAATCATAGCAGAAACTGAATGTACTCTTGTTCTTGTTTGTGGCGGTTTCATTGGAGAAAGAGGAGAGGATGAGAGAGGATATGGTGGATTTGTAGCTTGTGGTTTGGATCATGGGGAAATAATGTTGAATCATTATGAACAAAGAAATAATGTTGAATCATTAAAAATAACTAACCGTTCCATGATCTTTTAGCCACTCTCCTAAAGGTCTATTTCACCATAAAAGAAGTTCGGAACAACCACATAGTAACCAGAAGCTGCAATCTTGTCTGGAAGCTTCCTAAACAACAAAAGATGAACAATGTTATTTAGGACAGGAACACATTGAGATGGAAACAGAGATAATTGACAATAAGAGCAGATTGAATCAGATTAGCCTCCTGCTTCTATTGGTGGTAAAATTTATCAAAACCTTCAAAAATTTTAAGTGAAAGGTAGCGAGGCTTTAATCTTAGCAAGTAACCTCAAACAACAAAAGCTTATACCTTCCTTTCTTGTCAATTTTTGTTCAGTCAACTCTCAAACAAGAACACATTCAAAATAATTAGAATAAAGCAACAAAATTTGGTTTAATGAGGAGAAATAAGCTACAAGACATGTCCTGAATATTAACTCACCTCCAAATCAACATACGAGGGATTTCTTCCTATTGATTTAAGAAATTTGTCAAGACCACTTGCATTTAGAGCTGCAATTTAAAGAATTAGACTTTATATATCAGTGTAACTGCAGTAATGCATAATGGATCCAACAAAGGACCTATTAACTTCTGTCTTATGTCAACTAAACTCAATATGCTAAATTTTCATAGCTAATCCAACAAATTGTGTCAGATGAAATACTTTTCAACCCAGAGCAATGGAACTATGGCAGCCTCATCGATTTTTTAGAATTGCGATTGCAACTAATAATTAATTACATCATGCTGTTAAAACACCTTTACTCTCTGGAAGAGTTGCTATACTTAACAATAAATAGTGAGAAATATCTCAAGACATATGAAGTACAAATATAAGTTAATAAAATAATAGAAATATAGAATCCCATAAAGCTTACCTTAAATTTGATTAGGGCACCGCAAAGGACAAATGTCTCGTTGCAATCATGATGCCTATGATTCCCTCTCAATCTGCCAGGCCGAATCTCTCCTATATGAACCGAAGCACAAGTGAGAGCTCTACCTGCAGAGAACCAACCACCATTTTCCTCTCAAATTTCAATGGCCACAAAACATAGAATCACATCGTACATCTAAGTCTCTGTTAAAACACTCAAATACATAAACAAATCCACTAAACACTAGGAAACAGATCCATAACAAGAATGCAAAATCCTCATTAAAAAAAACAAAGCTAAAATGCAAACTATTCTCGAAATGAACGAGACACCAAATTACTCCACCCAAAAATTCTCAACTTCAATTTGACTCTGCTCCATCGCAAAATCACATTATAAACATGCTAATCATGATACAATTTGACATACCGATCTCTAAATAAAAGGCAATGATGAGAAACACCAAAGTTAGAGGGGAAAAAGAAAAACTTAAAATGGCAGAAGCTCGAGCTAGCGAGATAGGGTCGAGGAGCCAACCACGGGTGTCTTTAGTGATGGGGGAGGGGACGGAGGAGCTGAACCTAACAAGGTTGGCCATTCTATCAGCTTTGCGGGTTGATTCCGTTAGCGGCAGAGAGAAGAAGGAGCCTGTTGACGGAGAGGGAAAAGCTAGGTTTAGCTAAGGGAGTTCTTCGATTTGAAGTTAAGCTAGGTTTCTTTGATTTGTGTGTTGTGAGTGGAGTTTGAGCAAATGATAGGTTTAACTAAAAATTATTGACGAAAAATTTTAAATTACAGACAGATTTTTTATTTGTAATAATTTAATAAAACTAGTATTTTTATCTATTTAATTATAGACAGATTTTCCGTCTGTAATCATTTCCCACGAAAAAAATTAATTTTTTCGACAAAATTATCGACAGATTCTCTTTTCTGTCTATAATTTATGCTAATTCATTTTTTTTGTTTTCCAACAAAAAATCCCTCTGAAATTCTGTCTGTATTTTCGTGGGATAAAATCCGTCGGAAATATTTATCTGTAATAATTAGTTTTCTAGTAGTGATTTCTAAAGCAAAGTTCCAACTCATGTGCCTTCGAGCCTTCTTCCATTTATAAAAATCTTCAACCAATCAAATTGAAATGTAACCCCCATGTTTATTAATCCATAGGTAACCGTTTCCATTTTTTTGCTGGACAAAAAGTAACATTCAAAAAGTAACCCTCAAACCTTTGATCCTTTGATTCGACATGTCAATCAGCTTGTTGATTGGTCATGACAAACTCTTGCTCAAACTTCCTTGCCAATTGCCATCTCTTTCGATGTTATCTTTCTTTCGAAGACACATGCTTACTGGCTCTTTAAATGCTCTCTATTTCGAAAAAAATTATTTTTGACTAACAATATCATCACATGTTAGCGTATCCAACTTTATTCTTAACATATATTCTTGAAATAAATTTAGAAATAGTATATACTATTATTTATTAAGATAAAATATTTTAAATACTTTATATAATTAAAAAAGATATTAAAGATAATTAAAAAATTAATTTATATTTTAATATCCATAAAATATCAAAATATCATTATGATTTATCAAAAAAATACTTTATATTTTATATATATAAGAGTTTTTATGTCTTACAAAATTTTAAAATTCGTGTGTCGACATATCTGTATCGTGTCATATCCCGTATCCGTACATTATAGATCATACTAAACATGGATTATATTCTTTTAATTCTTTTCTCAATTAATCTTGTCAAATTTAATATCTTGATCACCATAAAAAATCTTCTCTCTTAAGTATATCTTGATTCTATTAAGAGAATATATGGTAAAAAAAGGGTCATATTTAATAAAATCAATGAAAAAAAATCATTTGTACCCATAAATTTTGCGAATACTGACAAAAGTATCAATCAAATAATGAAATTAATATTATACCCAAAAAATATGGAATTTGTACGACAAAAGTATTAAAATTCTATTTTTTTTACTTTTTAATAAAATTTTCAAATTATCCACCCTTTATCTTCAACCTCAACTCCAACCATATCTTCTTCCCTAAATTCCAAGGTGGAGCTTGCTCCTTTATCAGAAACAGAACATGTTGACTACTCGCAGTTTCGGACGCGCATTAGAGTAGCCTCAAACCTAGCTTTTATCTCGTTGGAACACCAACTGAAAATATCAAAGATATCACTTTCAAGTACATACCCTTCTCAATTCAATCTTTCTTTTAGACAATCTTTTCTTTTCAAATTTTTAGTTTCTTTCTTCTTTTTTTAGGGCTCTTTGCATGCTAAATTATGCAAATGTGATTCTCTCAAAAGATATAAGACATTCTGGCAAATTGCTTCGTCACTACAACATCAAAATTCTCCTCCTATGCTAAACCTCCATTCTCTCTTCTTTTTTGATTTCTTCAATCTCTCTTTATAATTGTATTCATTTTGATTGTGTTATTTAGATATTCAGCTGAGTTATCACAAGTTTAAACAGTCGCTGTCGTAGCTATCTGAAATCGGTGCAAGCTCTACGTTGGAATTTGGAGAAGAAGAGCTAATGTGGAGTTGTGGTTGAAGATAAAGGGTAGGGATAATTTGAGAATTTTTTTAAAAAGTCAACAACAAAAAATTAGGATTTGAGTACTTTTTTCGCACGAAACCCGTCCTTCATGGGTATAACGCTAGTTTTTTTGTTTGATGAGTACTAAATTCATAGGTATAAATATTTATTTTTCCTAAAATCAAATAAGAAAATCTATTTCTACCACACTAAGTCACCAATACTAATTGATAAACCCCAATTTTAGGGTTTATCTTGTGTTGAATTTAGTGAATTTTATCAACTTATCTCACATTTATTCAATAAAATAGCATGGTTTTATGAATTTCTCTTAATTTGTGCTTAAGAGTGAAAACATGCTTTTTAGGCCCTTAATTTGCTAAATTTAATTCACTTTGATTCCACTTGATACTTTGATGTGTTTGTTTAGTGATTTTAGGCTTAGGAGGCAAGGATTGGATCAAAGAAGTGAAGAAAAAGCATGCAAAGTGGAGAATTCATGAAGAAATGAGGATTTGGTGGAATTCACTGCCACACGTACGTATGACACTCGTCACGTGACTTCATTAAAGAAAATGTGGCTGGCAATTTCTGAGCTCATCCAAGCCCAAATCCAACTCATTTCTGAAGTATTTGAGGTAGAATTCAAGAAGGAACAAGAGGGGAGCAATTAGTGTAGCTTAGGAACCATGCTTTAGGTCATTTTCTAGAGAGAGAAGCTCCTTTTTCTCTCTAGCATTAAGATAGATTTAGGTTAATTTCATCTTAGATTTAGGTTAAAATACTTGTTTTGATTTAGTTTTTTTTACTTTTTCTTGTTCCATTGCTTTAATTCTCTTAGTTCTTCTTGTTAATTTCTCATTTTGGGCATTTTTATGTTTATAAACAATTGTTGATTTTGATTTTCATTTAATGCAATTTTATGTTTTCATGTTTATTGATACTTATTTGAGTTATTGTTGTTATTTTTTCTTGCATTTGGTAGGTTTAGATTTTATTATTATTGTAATTTAATATACTTTTCTTTTTATGTGCACCAAGTGTTTGATAAAATGTTTGGTTTAGTTTTAGAGTAGATTTTGAGCATTATTGGCTTGGAAAGAGAAGCTTGGTAATCTTGAGTCATTAAAATCCAACTTATGTTGGTGATATAGAGTTGTTAGTTAATCTTATTTCCATTGATGCTACTTATGGATTGGGATTAACTAGGCCTATTTAACTTTCTCTCAATATGGGGATAATGTAGTAGGCTTAGCTTGTGGTAATTGTTATGTTATAATTAATAACTAGGATAGAAATCCTTGATTCTCAATCATTTCCATGAATGCCTCTTTAGTATTTTGTTATCTTTAGTTGTTTTCTTTATTTTCTTGTCATTTAAATTATTAGCTTTTTATCCGCAAACCGCCCCCTTGAACCTCATAATCGATAATACGCATACCTCACTGCAATTCCTTTAAGAGACGATCCGAGATCTAATACTCTCGGTATTTTTATTGGTTTGCACTTGTGACAAACAAAATTAAACTTTGGTGTGAGGATAAATAGCCGGTATGGACTATGCTTGCAACGAAACATTTCTATTTCTATTGAGAGATTCTAAACCGACATGAATCTTAACATCAAGTTTTTGGCGCCGTTGTCAGGAAATTGCAATGTATGCTTGTAATTGGTTACTGTTCATATGTGAATATTGTGAATAGTTTGATTTTTGCTAGTTTTAGTTTAGGAGTTTGTTTTCTTTATTTCTTATTAGTTCTTGTTTTAATCTCTCTTTTCACTATGAATTCTCATAATTTTGGCTATGAGTTTGGTTCAAACTATGTTTTAGGAAATAGAAATGAAAGCTTCAATGAGGGTTTGCATCAAGGATTTGGTAATCAAGGGTGGGAGGAGCTGATGCGTGAGCATCTTCTCTATCTTTTCCTAGTGAATTTGCATTCAAATTGTGAGTTTAATCAAGATTTAATTACCTTTAGCCACTATGAATGCTACTTTGAGTTATTTGTAATTTCTATTTATTTTAGGTAGCATTTGGATGGATTTGATGGAGTTTTGTAGCAGAAAAGGAAGAAAGCGAATGATGCTGTCAACCACGACCTCCTTGCACTCAAACAGAAATAACTTGAGTTACAGAGGTCCAATTGATGTGACTCTAGCGGCATTGGAAAGCTAACTTCCAGAGCTTTCTAACAATATATAATAGTATACCTTTTTTTTTCATTTCACTCTGCCTCCTTCACGCTGAACTTGAGCTTTCTCAAGTTCAGCGTGGAATCCAACACAGAGAGGAAGAATCACGTATCATCCCACGCTGAACTTGGGTTAATCCTAGTTCATCGTGGATTCAAACTCCAAAGGATGCGTATTGCTCTCTCTCATGCTAAACTTGAGAATTCTCAAGTTCAGCGTGGACCTTAATGAGTAGGGGGTGTTCAAAATCGATCCGGACCGAATAAAACCGATCAACCGGACCAAAAAAATTGAAAACCGAATAAACCGACAACCGAAAAAACCGAAAAAATTATATTTTGCTGTTTTTATGCGGTTCGGTTCGGTTTTCGGTTCTAACACTGAAAATCCTAACCGAACCGAACCGAACCGGTCAACTTTAAAAACCCTAAAATCCATTAAACCATTACCCCACCAGCCCTGCCTCCCACTCTCCCATTGCCTCGCAGCCCCTCCTAGTCCCGCCGACCAGCCCCTCCCAGTCTCACGAAACCAGCGCCTCGTAGCCCCTCCCAGTAGTGCCTCCTAGCTCTTCCAAGTAGTGCCGTGCCGGACCAGCCGCCCAGCAGCGACGTTCAGCCCTTCCTAGTAGCACGAACCCATCAGCGACGTTCAATCCCTCCCAGCAGCACGAACCAGCGAAACCAGCCCCTCCCAGCAGCGCCTCCCAGCACCTCCCAGCCCCTCCCAGCACCTTCGAGTGCCGGACACCAGATATGAAGCCTCCAAGTAAGGTATTAATTTGAATAATTTCTGTTCCATGCTACTTATCACACTCTTAATGACTCTCATGTAACACCCTAACTATCAAAGCTCACGCTTCTGGCTGCACAACTCTGATAGCTCGGACATTACGACAACTCTTATACCATTTAATACTAAAATATGAGCTTGTTTAAAACTTTAAACCACAATTCCACTCCCAAAAATGTACAATAAATCATAACTAAGACAATTCAGAGCATCACAACAATAACTAAATAAACTCTTCGTAACATCTGCGCCCATATCCTGAAAGGGGAAAAATGTAGGGGGGTGAGAACATCATCCTCGAAAGGGTTCTCAGTAGAGGGTTTTTGGAAATTACTGTAATAGGATACGTGAAGATAAACCGTACCAGTGATTAATAACCGTCTCATGCCTTTTTTCAAAAAACAACGGTTTACAATATTCAAAAGCCTTTCAAAAGGTTTATCTATGCTGAACCAAAATAGCCTTTCATACTTTCCAAACCAGAAACATAAAACCGAAACCAACCAATTGGTCCATCTCGTTTCAACCACGGCCCTAGGCCCAAACAATCCAACAGCAACTAATCCATCACAATCCAATAGAGTTTCAGTCGCAAACACAAGTAGGAAGGTTCAAGTACAAACAAACAGTTACAGCAAGTAGAACAATTAGCAGTTAATCTCAAGTAATCACATAGGCAAACCAAGTACAATATGCACACATAAATAATGTCACATAGATGCATATGATGCATGCCTGTTCCTAGTGGCTGATGATATCATCTGTTGGTTATAGAGCCAACCCGACAAGTCTTGGTAGCTAACCATTGGACTGTCCCTCTGTGTGCATCTCCAACTCGAGTTATACTTATCATAAACTTGATCACAATCATGATCCATATCCAACACCCTCAATGGTGTATATTCACGGGGGCGAGCTCATCCGGGACTTTTACAGTGCCCGGCCACCCTTATGACATAGGATCAACAGAGTCTCGAGTCTCCACCTGGAGCACGTGGTGGCTAGCCACTACTTTCTTCCAGGGAACTCATGTCTCAGATAGTAGAAGTGCAAATCACAATTATCAATAATCACATTATATGCATTCATTCTCAGCCATGGATCAACATCCATCTCAGCCATCCGGCTTAATTTCATAATTCATAGCCAGCCATACGGCTCATAACTCATTCAGCAATCAGCCATAATTCAATAGTATACACAGCCATTCCGACTCATAACAAAATAGCACTTCCACCATTCAACATCATCAAATTCATAAAATTGGCATTTAAGCCATAAATCATTTTTTTTCTCAATTCATTTCACTTTGAAATCAAGTTTCAACTTTTTTCAGCCTTGGCTTTAAAGTTCCCATTTCTCAAATCATCTCAAGCTCATAAGCCCCTTTTTCTCAAGGTAGGTTTCCTTTTTAAAACAAAGCCACTCTCAGCATCCTCTTTCCAAAACTTCCAAAACCATGGAAAGTTAAAGATTCATTTTGAAACATTCAAAATCATCCATCCAACAATAGGATTTTATAACAAAAGTTTATCGGCAGAGTCCCAAGTCTTTAGGGGAGAATAACATAACTTATTTCGCCAAATTCATTTAAAATTATTAAAACCTTGGCTTTCTGATTTGAGTAATAAAATAGGATCTAAGCCAAACCGAGTCATGTAATCAATTATTCCTTTGCAAGCCATTTCCTTTACTTAATCCAAACCAGCTTCAATTCCATGATTAAATTCTAAAGCATTTCAAAATGCTAAGAGAATCATTTTTATTGTGTTAAACTAGAATTCAAAGGATACTCTGAAGCTTATTTAAAATGTCAGAATAATGAGGTTCATCAATCGAAACTCAAATCCTTTTAAAATCAGCAAAACTCTTCCAAGGGACAATCTTTATGCTTAATAGAGAGAAACATAAACCTATTTTTACCTTTTAAAACAGCCTCAAAGCAAAATTCTCTTTTGAATGACTTGCACCAAAGACATACTATTTTTCTTGGAAAAATAAGGAGAAATCATAATTCTCTTTTCAATAATTATTTCAAAGCATAGCTTCATCGCTTTCATAATTGTTCTAAATAGAGATAGTAAAAGAAGCCCTAATTTCACAATCTTCCAAGTAAATAGGAAAGGCATTAAACTCATAATTTTTCCAAATAACATTTCAAATAAAGACTCGGATTTTATAAAAATTTCGACAACATCTCCCCTAAAACTTGGACTTTGCCACCCGATTCGGGTCCTAACTCAACCATTCTACAATCCTTCTCAACGGTTCAAATCCAGAAATCAGTTTGAAAGCAAATTAAATCTAACAGTCATCTCAATTTCATATCTCAAGGAACCTTTTAAAAATTAAATTGTTATCAAACAATTAAACTCATTCCCAAAGCTTTAAAGAATTGGTTCAGCAACAAATCATTTATCAAAACTAAATCAATTAAAGCAAACCAGGCTGAATTTCAAAGAGTATTCTATCTTTCACAATATCAAGAGAGTCAACTCAACTCAAATCAATTCCCAACAGATTAAACTCAAATTTCAAATCTTTAAAGAATCAACTTCAAAACATTCCATCTCACAAAGCCGCACAACAATTCGGCCAAACAAACATTCATAATCATTCGAGACAATCAATAATACATAAAGCTGCTACAACCACCAAATACACATTGTCTCACATCAGTATCCATATGTAATAACTCCATACATAAAATATAGTTTTCGAAAAGCGCCCTTACCTCAAAACATTGAAACCACATCCCAAACTCGTTAACTGACTCCTTTTCGCTCAGCCCGAAATCTGCAACAACCGAATCCTCCGCTTGCTTTCCAAATAGCAGAAACAGCCTCACTCGGTACATGTAAGCTCGGTTACTAATTCCTAACACATTAGTACTGCAAAGACCTTAATATACATAACAAGACATTAACGCGGAGGTTTTTGAAGCGTAAAATACTCACTGTAATATGAAAACAAAACAGCAACGGCCTCTGAACCGGCTTGGCGGTAGCCCCAGCAGTCACCTCAAGTGGCAGCGGTGACAAATAACCCCGACAACTGCGACTGAACAACAACGTCATGACGATAAAAATCCAAGAATATAAAGGAATGAAGACCAAATGCAAGGACCCTTACTGGCAGTGGTTTTTTGGCGACTAAGCTATATTCTCTGGCGGCAGAGACGGTGGAGCAACTCAAAACGGCCAGCAGCAGTGGCGGCGCTAACCCAGCACCAACATCCACCACCGTTTCCCGGCTACCAGAGGCACAGCGGCGCCGCCTTCGGCAATGGTAGTGGAGAACAGCACCGTTTTCTTCCCTCTGTGCATCCCGGAGTCGCAGGTCTTCTTTCTCCTCTTTGGGCGGCGACGCACAGCAGTGAGAGACCCAATGGCGGCGGCACTATGGCTCAGCAACGGTGGCGCGAACAGCTCGCCTCTTTCCTTGCGCCATACCACCTCTGTCTCTCTCAAACCCAACGTCGTTCTCCCCTGCTCCCTTCGAACTCGACGGCAAGGGATCCACGGCAGCGCAGCGGGTCGCGCTCCTCGCATTGCAGGCCCGTGTCCCCCTCCCTCACAGTTGCGCAGTCTCTCTCCTCTGCTCTCTCTCCTCTGCGACGGCAATGGCGGCTTCAGTGGCGACGGCGAGGAAGCTCGCGACGGTGACAGGCGGCATCATACCCTAGCACTGGCGGCGGCGACTCAGCAGGGACGAGCTTCACAGCGGCAGGGCAAGCAAGGCTGGTGACGGCGGCACGACATGGTGGTGAATTGAACGGCGGCAGCATCGTGACCCATCTCCCCTTCCGATCGCATCTCCTCCCCTTCCCTTTTTGATCCATTTTCTGCTTCTGTTTTCTTACTCTCATGGAAAGAGGAAGGAAGGAAACCATGTGAGCTGCTGCTGGGTTGGGTGAGAAGGGAACCAGGTTGCTGGGTTAGGGTTTTCAGGGTTAGTGTTTCTTTATTTTGAAAATTAGGATTAGGGACATTTTGGTAATTTCAAATAAAATTGGTAATAATATAATAATTGAAACCAAATTAAATCCAACACTAATTGTATATAGAAAATACTATTTGCTCATCAATTTTATAAAATTATTTTCAATAAAATGTCCAAATCAAATAATTAGAAATACTATACTTAATTTCTTCATTTTCCAAAATAGCAGTATAAACATTTAAAATATTACTTATCTAATCCAAATCATATAAAATCTTTATTATTTTACAACTGCCAACTTTATAATTCAAATATAGAAAATAATCCAATAATTATAAAATTGGATAATAATCATAATTTATCTCAAATTTAATAAATCAAAACTTGTCTTAATTATCTTTAATAAAATAATTTCTAAAATTAAGGCTATAAGTAACTATATGATTTGAGATTTGATCATAATAAGACTTTTTAAAAGTTCTGAATCTTTCATCTCACATATTAATCATATTAATTATAATAACATATCCCTAACTATTAAACATTAACCGAATCATATATTAATATTCTCCTTTACAATTTGATATTCATATTTACGATTGTCATAAAGACTAATAATAATAATAAAGAATTATAATAATAGTCCTTAATTGACGTTAATTGTAAAAATTGCCATAACTACTAATTTATTGTATCACTTCATTATTATTATTAGAGGCAATGTATGTAACGTATAAGACCTCTACGAGTTCAAGAGGAAAAAAGCACGACTTTAGTATATTTAAAGCACAATCGGGAATTTCGATATTCAAGAGCAAAAATTACGAATTTAGTGCAATTGAAGCTTTTTGAGTTTGATTTCAATTGCGATAGACAAAAAAAATTTACAACCAGTCATAGTTATCATTTCAAATAGTATAGCATTTGAATTTAACTTTAACATGGTGTTTATATCAAAAGTAGTTGAAGAATTTGAACAATAAACTGACTTATCCGATGAGATTGTTCACAGTCAACTAATTTCTAAGAATATGAAAAATCACAACAAAAATGATGAGTTATAAGATATTATTTGTAAGTTCGTGATTATGCCATTCATAAATACACATAACATCCATAATTATATGCAACTAACATCCAAAAATTAAATTAATATTTATTAGTTATTACATTCATACGCATATCATCTTTTAGTTATTGAATAAGTAACACATGATATCTATAATTTCATATTAATAATATCCATAATTTCTTACTCATAATATTCATAATTTCATATGTATGATATCCATAATTAATAAATTTTTATAATTAATATTATCAAAGTTTAAATTATGTGTCTTATTGTATTCTTGAAATTATTATCTCATATGTACATTATTAATGGATCATGATTTTAATTATTTTAATATTTTTTATTTAATATTTATATGTATGCTTATTTATTGATTTTAATATGATATGTTAATAATTATTTTTAAAAATTTATTTTTTAATTTTTGTTTACATTTTATTTTTTATTTTTTATTTTCTAATAGTTTATATGTAAAATATGAGTTGTATAATAGAAGTTGTTAAAATTTTTTAATTTAACATCCATAATTTTATATGTATAATATGTATAATTTTATACACGCCATTTTTATAATCAATGAGTTGGTACTAATTTATTATTTATTATTTTATTTTATTTTATAATTTATGCTTTTCACTGGATTTTTATCGTGCTTAATAAAAATAATATAAACTAATTTAAATTGATTAAATAATTAATTTATTTACTTACTTAAATAAATGTTAAAAATTTAAATTTTATCTTATGCATATATAATTTATTACAGTAAATTTTTAAATAAAAATTAGATTCATAAGAGATTAATTATTGGCCTATTATAGTGAAGAATACCGTGCCTCCTGATCGATTCCCTGAGTTTTCCATTCATTGGAGTGACCATTCAATTCATGATTCCTACTTACTCAGGGATCTCCGCCCCTTCATCAAACAAGAATATAAATTAAAGGTGTATATATCTCTCTCTCTTATAAATCAGTTTTTAATAATTAAGTCCATATGGTTGAGTCATCGAGTGACATATTATTTGGTTTAACAAACTATATATTATATATATATCAGTTTAAGTAAATTATATTATTTTCATTTTTTAATCTCAAGTTTTTCCAATAAAAGCTTCATATTTTTTTAATATTATCATCAACATATATAGTTAGGATGAATATACCGGTATCAGTCTAAGTAAATGTTATAACGTTGATGAATATCTTTTTGGTGTATAAAATAAAACAAATCAATTGTTGAATTAAAATAATATATATATATTATATTTAGAAATTTTTATGTCAATAAAAATTATATGTGATACCTTTTAGATATTTGAATTGAAGCAAATAGTTTTTCAATTACATGTTTATTAATGTCTGATTTAATTTTACTGAAATTGGGTGCAAATAATCGTTATTATATGTTACTGTAATTTAATGGTTAGATCGATAAAATATATATTTTAAAAATATGATATTTTGCATGAACATACATGGTGGTTATTGTTATTTACTTAAATAAATGATATAAAATTCTAAAAATTGAATTGGTCATTAAATCAGTAAAATAAAAAATTAAAAAATTTAATCAAATCAAATAAAATTTAATAATTAAAGTTAAAATAGATATAATAAAATAATATATTTTGAGTCAATTTTTTTAATAAAATTCACACCATTTTATCAGATTTTTTATAACTGGTGAGTATTATTGATCTGAATTGGACCACCAGTCAACTGACTTAGTTCTGAATTAAACTAATTAAACCAATCAGTTCTATACCACAACTGATAAAGAATATTAAACAAGTATTTGATTAGAGAAGAAGGTAAATTAGTTCACTTATAGGTAGGTTCATTATCAAAAGTTTTTTCCCAACTGAAGACTGTAACAGTCTAGACCACCCGCTAACACGATATTGTCAGCTTTAGCACACAAGGCCTTACGGTTTTGCTTTTGACGATAGGGATGCTAGCCGAAGCCCCCCACACTCACGTCATGCTAGGGAGAGGTATCCACACCCTTATAAGGCATGATTCGTTCTCCTCTCCAACCGATGTGGGATCTTACAATCCACTCTCATAAGGGAGTCTAGTGCCCTCGCTGGCACATCGATCCGAGCTCTAACTCTGATACCATCTGTAACAGCCCAAACCACTCGCTAGCACGATATTGTCCGCTTTGGCACACAAGGTCTCACGGTTTTGCCTTTGACGATAGGGATGCTAGCCGAAACCCCCCACACTCACTCCTCAAAACGCGTCATGTTAGGGAGAGATATCCACACTATTATAAGGCATGCTTCGTTCCCCTCTCCAACCGTTGTGGGCCTTACAATCCACCCCCTAAGGGAGTCCAGCGCCCTCGCTGGCACATCGATTCGAGTACCGACTCTAATACCATCTGTAACAGTCCAGACCACCCACTAGCACGATATTGTCCGCTTTGGCATACAAGGCTTCACGGTTTTGCCTTGGACGATAGAGATGCTAGTCGAAACCCCATACTCACTCGTCAAAATGCGTCATGCTAAAAAGAGGTATCCACACTCTTATAAAACATGCTTCGTTCCCCTTTTCAACCGATGTGGACCTTACAAAAGATAATTCTCAGTTATTGCATGGAAGAGATATCATGAAGTATTCTAATCAAGTAGGTCCTGATTCCATTAGAGAGAAACTACTTCCTCAATTGGCACACCTTTACTTAGAGACTTTACAAAAGTGGTCAACTAAAACATCTATTGAAGTTCAACACTCTTCTGCCAATGTAATTATATTTCTACTTGCCACTAATACTAGTTGTTTATTCTTATTATTATTGACTTATTGCTGTTGGTCTAGGTGGTGAACAAATGTAAAGATATTTGTTAATTCTATTTTTTATTTAAATAAATTTTTTATCATAAAAAATTAGTCATTAAATTTATCATTAATATATATCTATGTATATTTAATTTATATTTTTATAATTAAGCAATTAAACTTTTCATTAAAACAAAATATAGTAGCCGTTGTATTTTTATATTTTAATTTTATTTTGGTTATAAATGTAAATACAGTTTAATTATACTGTTTATTATGAAATTTGATTACAAATGTAAATTAAATTTGATTATTGATGCAAGTGTGTGGTTATTTTGATTGGATGTTGATATTTGGTGATTGTGTAGTAGCATGATTGTTTTAGTTATGCTATATTGANTATTTAATTATTTATAATAAATATTTTATATTTTATTATGTATTTTATAATAAGGATGAATTCTAATATACACTTAATTTGATTGCTTTAGAATAAGTTATTAGGTATCTTATTTGCGCTAAAGAATTTTAGGGTTTGAATTTTATTTAGAGTCCCGTTAGGAAGACAATGACATATGTATACAATATGTACAATGGACTTTTTATCTAACCCACTTATATTTGAAAATAATAATAAACACTCAAATAACGTAATTGTAATCCCTAAAAGAAATTACCTCCAATTCACTCCTTTTGACAGCGTTATCCTACCATCAAAACACCTCCTCCTCCCTGCTCATCTTCCCCGCCCACCGCCACATAGCTGTCCAAATCGCAATCTGCAGCAGTGCCTGGAGCACGTCTGCATTTGAGACCCACTGTTCGCAATCAATCCCCGTCGGTGGCAGCGTCGGGATCGCACGGTTGTTCCTCCCCATCGACGCGAGTTGCTGGGCCCAGCGCCGCGCTTGTTCACCCTCGGCAGAAGCATCACTGATGTTCTTTTTGCAGCTGCATATCTGTTCCTTGTTTCACTAACTGACGTGTTCCAGAACCTCTTCAACCATCCAAGGTGAGTGCTTTACTTTCTTATTTTCATGATTACTCCCTGCAGTTGGTACTTGTTTTATGGAGTGTTTAAGATGTTTATTTTTCTGAAACTACATGGTGAAAAAGAAATAAATAGAATTTTATTATTTTGAAGCATTAGAAATTAGCTATTGCTTGAGATGATTGCAATTGATTTAATAGATTCGCCGCCTGACGTGAATTATTTACCGGGACCAACACAAACAGCAGAACTATATCATCGTCGAGCATCCACGTTAAGTATGTTAGTTTCTTCCTTTCATGAAACATCATTCACCTTGCAGTTTGTAATGTAGAGAGTGTATGTTGATTATTTGCTTGATTTTACATGGTGAAAATGCAGTATATGAAATTTTAGTATGTTCGAGCATGTGAAATTATTTCTTGTTTGATATCATTGTAATTGATATAACTTTTGAGCGGGAAAGGTGAAATAAGGTTGTTAAGCTAGCTTAAATAGCATTTTATTTTCCCGCCCGGTGTGGACCTTTGGATGCGATGTCACATAAACCAGCTAATCACTGGCTTCTTTTTCTTGACCATAATTGGATGGTTACTTTAGTAGGGTAATGGATATTCGGTGATAAGATCAATTTTTTTTCCATGTAATTGGATGGTTACTTTAGCTGGATTTTGGATGTTTGGTGTTCTTAATAGATTTTTTATGTACTCAATAGTTGCAGTTTCAGTATTTCTTATATACTCAATAGTTGCAGTTTTAGTAAGTTTGAACATGTAGAATAATATGTTGGTTTAGATGGTTGCAATTGATTTAAGTTTAGCGCGGGAAGAGCCGTAAAACTTTGGTAGTCAGGTTTAAAAAGCATAATTTGTCAGTGTGATCCTCTGCATGCAATGTGACATAAATAAGATGAGCTTTTTTCTTTATTTGACACTGTTTATTAGATGGTTACTTTAGCAGGGTATCAGATGGTTGGTTTCCATGGTCGAGCTTTCGTATGCTTTACTAATTTATTTTTGTTTTGGACACGCTCCCCTTTTTTTTTCCTTGGTAAGCAACTAAGCATAGCATGTAAGTCCTTTTATTCTGTTTATTTTGCTAGGATGATTGAATGTTCTTAGCATAGAACTCAGTAGTTGCAGTTTCAGTCAGTTTGAACATGTAGAATAATAGGTTGGCTACCGTGATTAAAAGGCATAAGGCATAATATTTTCCCTCGTAGTGTGAATATCTATATGTAATGTGATGTAAACAAGCTGAGCATTGCCTTTATTTTCCAATGTTTATTAGATGGCTGCTTTATCCCTTGATCATAAATCAATATAACATAGTTGTGTGAATTTAATAAGGCTTGCTAATTGTTGTGCTTTTAATTGTATGAGTTGGCCTGTGAGTCCTGTTAAATTCAAGCTGAATGCAGCATTTGTATTTTACTGATGGGATTCTAATCCAATCATTGTTTCTCCGCAAGCACGACTGGTGAAATATTGTTTTGAGTCAATTTTTGGTTATAGTTGCTGGCTCTTGTATATAAATACCTTTTGTTGGCATGTAGGAGTGCTCTATGTAGATATTTTTTATTGATGTGCTACTCCCTCTATTATGTTAATTGTTTGTTAAGCCATTTGGCGTGACCGTTGTTCGAGTTGTTTTTGTTATAATATTGTAATGACTTATATAGTGTAGTTTTTATGTCTAGCAACTTATTCAAACATGCAATGGTGAACTGGTGATTAGTGTTTAATGTGCGCACTGGAGGGATTTGTGCATTGTTTCTACTTATTTTTGTAGGGAATATGGTTTGGGTCAAAGGTAACAGTTGGATTATTTAATTGTTAATTTGTCATGTTATGTTTTTTGTTTCCTTGTTATAAAGTGAAAATAACCTTGCATTGCATTGCAGAGGACCAATTGGGTGATCAGGTGTTAGCATACTCATAGTACGAAGACGTTGATGCGACGGGCTGAAGGATTACCACCTGTGGAAAAGGTCAAGGGGAGGAAAAATTAGCATACTCATACTAGAGTGTAACTTTTGATATGCTTGTTTTGCTTATACACTGGTTCTAGTCTTGGGAATTTATTTATGTGAAACTAGGAGGACGTAACTGTGGACTCTCTTTTGCCTTTTGTAATTTTATGAATATGTTGGCCTTCATTCACTCAGGCATGACATTCTAAAAAATGCATGAAAGTGAACATCCATTTTCTCTGTGAAAGGAACCATCCATATTCTAGCTAAAACAAACATCTGTCTAACTATGTCTTTATTCAGGAATTTATCTTTAGTTTTCCAAAGTGGAACGACTTGAAATTGTTAAGCATCGAGTTCTTGAAATTTGAACTTGAGTCAAGTTTTCATGAAGCGTTCTGAATAGATGTTACAGCGAAAGTGAACATCCATTTTTCCTGTGAAAGTAACCATCTAGATTCTTACTATAACGAACATCCAGTCTTTATCCAGAGATTTATGTTTACTTTTCCAAAGTCAAATGACTTGAATTTGTTAAGCATTGAGTTCTTGAATTTTGACATTGAGCCAAGATTTCATAAAGTGTCCTGAATAGACGCTATAGTGACCACGGTCTGAACATCCAGTTATATGTAAAGATGAACATCCAACATTTTTGAGTAGCGATAATCGTGTAATCAATAAGTGGGATCATATAATCAGAATGAACATCCAACTTGTCTAATAAATTAACCATTTGGATGGATACAATAATGGTGAACATCATTAATTTTTAGAAATGAACATCCAAAATTTTTTTAAAATAAGCCCATTCTTTCCGGACCAGATAATCGTTTTCGTCTATAGTATCTAATACATGAATTATGTACTGAAAGTCATGTTCAACAAAAACTAACTATTCTAGAATGAGCTTAACAAAGATATGAATCCACCAAATTGGTGGGGCTCATTGCAGCCAACATGAGCACCGACCTCTAGAGTCCAAACCTCGTAACCAAGATCCGTCTCTTCACTTCCAACCTCAATAACATCCGCAGTTGCATGAGCTACAATTCCAAAAAAAATAATAAGATAAATCCTTAGTATATATCATTTGTTTGAAACTTCACTAACCAGCACAAACAATGCGACCATAAAAAAGAAATCAAGTCAATCATTCTACCAAGCACATAGACCAAAAAAGAAACCTCACTAACCAGCACAAACAATATCACTATGCATCACATACATGAACATGTAGTAGATACAACTACCAAGCACATAGTCCAGACATCGGTTTCAGAGCCAATGGTGACTAGAGTTATTTTTTTATTCATTTAGTGTTTATCATGTGTGATCATATGTATATTATAAACTGAACATGCAGGAAGCATATTAAGTCGCCCATCCGTTGATAACTAACTCTTGGCTATTTAATTTTCATTATCAAATTAAATCTTGATGATGATAACATTCACTATTTTTCATATTCAACAATCTCATTCTTATACATGCAATTTACATTAAGTCATATAAATCCATATACCAATAAAAGTTAGTCCAAGAAAGACCTAGTTTCATCGAGCGTCACATTAATATGCCATGCTTAATTAATACATACAAATTCTTCATACATAAAAGCATACCATGAACATAAAACCTTCATAAATTTGGTTGAATCATGAATGTTTATGATGCATTTGGGTAAGCATTAAACATAAAAATAAACACGCCAATTGCATTGAGTATGAACATCTAATTCACATGAATATAACCATTCATTATCAATGCATTCAACGAACGTTGCTCACCATATTAGATTTCTCACTCTCGACGACATCATGGTTTGCTACGTGTTCATGTGTATATGATGAATTCTCATTGCCACCGGAAGATGGAACACGACACAACGGTTCAACCAAATTGGACTCCATTAAAGAACTTCTGTGGAGTGATAATATGAAGACAAACCTAATATGTAAAATGTTGAGGAAAACAGGTTGAAAATGTGTAATATGCTCAAAAGAAAGTGAGGTTTTCCACAATTAAGGAGCCTAAGTAACTAATAAAGGAATAAATGTAATTAACGCACAAACAACTTAGACTAAAGCAATTTAGAGTGAATTGAGGCTGCAAAGCTTGGTTATTGCAATTGTGTATTAATT
Organism: Arachis duranensis; assembly: GCF_000817695.3. Lineage (NCBI taxonomy): Eukaryota > Viridiplantae > Streptophyta > Magnoliopsida > Fabales > Fabaceae > Arachis > Arachis duranensis. The sequence goes on along the minus strand of NC_029775.3, from coordinate 97,194,898 downwards.
TACAAGAGTTAATCAAAATTAGCACAAAGACAATAATCAAGGCAATAATAAAGAAGCCGACTTATTCATGTCAAAGAGTGTAAAATAATCACATAAACACAACCCTTTGTTCAAAAAGCAATAATTTTGATGAAAACCAATTTTAATTGCTCAAAAACTTCAAAGAACGAGTGATGATGCATGTGATCATTTATGTTCAAAACCAACATGAATAAACCATTTTATTCAAATCACTCAATAAAATATGGTATGCACTTCTTAAAAATATACCAAACAATTGATAACATCTGAATTTTTAACCAAATTGGTGTTTTGATAAAAAATTACAAACAAGTGCACAACAAAATTCAAACTCAAACATCATTAGAAATCACATAAAACTGTACAATTGTAAATTATAATGCCTCATGAGAATATAATTTAAGTCAAATGCTGGCCATACATAAGAATTAAACAAAAAGATTTCATTTAGGCATTTCATCGAGCATATGGTGTGCATCATGTGTAAACAGAGCATTCAGTTCAATGGAAGCAGCAATCAAGCCATAAAATTCAGCCAGCAAACACATTCAATCTAAAAACAGATATTAACTAGTCCTAAGCCTAATCTATATGCAGAAACCAGCATTAAAATCAATGAAATAAATAAAATAGAAAGAACCGGGGACAAGGAAAGGGATGGAACATGAGTTGATGAAAGAAAGAAAGAAGAACGGGGACAGTGATGGTGTCGCAGCGGCATAAAACTTAGCCGCTGCTAGGTTGCACTAGGGTGTTACTCGCCGGAGCTGGCAGGCGCGAACAGGAGCGTGCGGCAACGAATAATCATATAAGCATATAAGCATATACTTCCTGCAAATAATCATATAAGCATGAAATTATTAATTAATTTCAGCAAATCCTCCATGAATATAATCATACTATTCATTATAAAACAATCATAAATTTAGTTGAATCTCAACTCATCGATCACATTTGAATATTCCATTAAACATAATAAGAAACACCACATTTTCATTGTGACTAAAAATATAAGTTAATCGAAAAATAACCATCCATGGCAGAAATTGTTGATCGTCATTGCTCACCTTGTTCGACTTCTAACTGGGGACGATGACATCGCCGGATAAGTTTTCCTGTTGGTTTGATAAATTCTCTGCAACCTTAGACGGAACACAAACTAGCGGTTCAACCATATCGCACTCCATTAATGAATTTTGGCTCGGTGATGTGCATGAAGGAAGACCCTCGCTTGAAGCACGTTCGTCTTGCGATGTCGACATTCCGAAGAAGGCAAACCGGCTGCGTAATGTGCAGACGAGAGGGCGGTGCTGGGCGGTGGACTGTGTCGGGCGGTGGACTGTGTGATCCGAGAAGGCGGTGGAAACAGAACAACGAGACGCAGTGCTTGCCGGTGACCTGTGCTATGCGGTTGAAACAGATGCAGTTGGCAGTTCGTTGTTAATGGAGGTCACGTCGTCTTGAAAGAGGGATTCGTAGGTTTGATTCTATAACTGAGGGTAATCCTAATTTAATTCAAATTTCAAATTAGAAAAAATTTAACATTAAATAATTACCCATAATTTAATTTTAATTACAATTAAACCCATTGTATGCATTGTACTATAAGGCTATTGTCTACTCATACTTTCTCTTTTATGAAATGTAATCATTAATGATGAACGAGAAAGTATGAACTTTAGTAATGATGAACGAGAAAGTATGAACTTTAGTACAGTTAGTTTCACTTATCATAACTTTAGTCTTAGATTCTTTCCTTTAGAATTATTAGTTTTATAAAAATATTATTTGCATATTAACATTAATTACTAATATATTTGTATATAAAAATAAATAATTTTAGTAACTGATTTTAACATACACTTAACATAATTTTTAATTTTATTTTATTTACAAGTCTATGTAGAATTCAAATCTTTTGAAATATTTTATCACTAAGGTATTTTTATGATTTATTTTTATGATTTATTCTCGTAGATTGATACATCAAAAGATGAATTAAATCATTATTGGCCAAGTCTAAAATCAAGAAAAACAAATATAGAATTATGGATAGATGAATGGAGAAAATATGGACATGTAATCTTGAAAGGTTTAATCAATCTGAATATTTTAGACAAGTTGTATTTATTACTAATTTTTTGGACATTTAAGTTGTATTCAAGAATGTCGGAATAATTTCTCGTAGAATTAAAATTTATAGTCGCATTGCCATTGTCAATGCAATAAAAAAGACTAAGACTCATCAAATTGAGCCTAAACTTGTGTGCTTTCAAGATCGAAGTGATGTGTTATTATAAGAGATTCGTGTGTCCCTGGATGCTAACTTAACCGAATATATTCTATGTCCTATTAATATATTTTATGCAAAACAAATTCTAATTCCATTAAAATCTGTATGCAAACAAAACTAACTATAGATTAAAAAAAAGAAACAAATCCAGTACCCACAAAAGATTACCCCATTTGATAAAAATAATCAAAACCCTAACGAAACTTAGTTGCGCATTGATGAGCGGATATTTTATACGCTTTTTAGGGGCAATTTCATGTAAATTTTAGTATGTTTTAATTAGTTTTTAGTAAAATATTATTAGTTTTTAGGCAAAAATCATATTTCTGGACTTTACTATGAGTTTGTGTGTTTTTCTGTGATTTCAGGTATTTTCTGGCTGAAATTGAGGGAGCTGAGCAAAAATCTGAGTTAAGCTGAAAAAGGACTGCTAATTCTGTTGGATCCTAACCTCCCTGCACTCGGAATGAATTTTTTGGAGCTACAGAAGTACAATTGACGCGCTCTCAATTGGGTTGGAAAGTAGACATCCAGGGCTTTCCAGCAATATATAATAGTCCATACTTTGTGCGAATATAGACGACGTAAACTGGCGTTCAACGCCAGTTCCATGTTGCAGTCTGGCGTCCAGCGCCAGAAACAGGTTACAAGTTGGAGCTGAACGCCCAAAACACGTTACAACCTGGCGTTCAACTCCAGAAACAGCCCAAACACGTGAGAAGCTTTATTCTCAACCCCAGCACACACCAAGTGGGCCCCAGAAGTGGATCTCTGCACCAATTATCTTAGTTTACTCATTCTCTGTAAACCTAGGTTACTAGTTTAGTATTTAAACAACTTTTAGAGACTTATTTTGTACCTCATGACATTTTCAGATCTGAATTA
>NC_029775.3:97190654-97191596 GCF_000817695.3 Arachis duranensis | reverse complement strand
TCTAAACCTTGTCTATGGTATTCCGAGTAGGATTCTGGGATTGGATGACTGTGACGAGCTTCAAACTCCTGAAGGCTGGGCGTTAGTGACAGACGCAAAAGAATCATTAGATTCTATTCCAACCTGATTGAGAACCGACAGATGATTAGCCATGCTGTGACAGAGCATTTGGACCGTTTTCACTAAGAGGATGGGAAGTAGCCATTGACAACGGTGACACCCTACATAGAGCTTGCCATGGAAGGAACCTTGCGTGTGGGAAGAGAAGGAGCCTTGCGTATGGGAAGAGGAAAGCTTAAATAAGAAGGACAAAGCATCTCCAAAACTCCAACATATTCTCCATTATTGCATAACAAGTAATTATTTCACGCTCTTTTATTTTTCTAATAATTCAAACTGATAATTATAATTGAAATCCTGACTAAGAATAATAAAATAAACATAGCTTGCTTCAAACCAATAATCTCCGTGGGATCGACCCTTACTCACGTAAGGTATTACTTGGACGACCCAGTGCACTTGCTGGTTAGTGGTACGAGATCATAAGAAATCTTGATTTTGATATTGAGATTCAAATTTCGTGCACTAAGTTTTTGGCGCCGTTGCCGGGGATTATTCGAGTTTGAACAACTAAAGGTTTATTTTGTTGCTTAGATTAGGAATATAGTATTGTTGCCACAGAGTCATTAAATTTGAGTCCTTTAATTTCTCTTCAAAAATTTTTCAAAAATATTATTTTTCTTTATCAAATTTTAATTTTTTTTGTCAGTTTAGTGTCTTGTTCTAAGTTTGGTGTCAATTGCATATCTTGTATTTTCCTTTAAATTTTCGAATTAGAGTTCTTTGTTTTTCCTTGATCTTCAAATTGTTCTTGTCAATTTTTCTTGTTTGATCTTTGGTTTGTCTTGTTCTGTGTCTTTTCTTGTTTTTCTTGTGCTTTTT
>NC_029775.3:97186851-97190537 GCF_000817695.3 Arachis duranensis | reverse complement strand
TTTACTGCCCAATTGGCTAGAGCGTTGGTCTATGTTCTTGGTAATTGGGTATCTTATTTTTAAAATCTTTTTCAAAAATAATTTTTCTTGATTTAATCTTGTGCCAAACTTTAAGTTTGGTGTTTTCTTGTTAATCTTTTCATAATTTTCGAAAATCTTATTAAATTTTTCTAAAAATTTTAAGTTTGGTGTTCTTTCTTTTGTTCTTGTTGTTCTTGTGAATCTTTAAAGTGTTCTTGAGTCTTCTTTGTGTTTTGATCTTAAAATTTTTAAGTTTGGTGTTCCTTGGTGTTTTCCCTCCAAAAATTTTTGAAAACAAGGAGCATTAGATCTAAAAATTTTAAGTCTTGTGTCTTTTGTGTGTTTTTCTCTTTCATCATAAAATTCAAAATTCAAAAAAATATCTTTTCTAACTATTTTTAAGCCATATTTTCGAATTTTTTTTTAAATTCAGATTTCAATTTCAAAATTTTTCAAATCTTATCCTTTTAAGATTTTAAAAAAATATTTATTATATCTTTTTCAAAACAAATCTATATCTTTTCCTTCTTAAAATCTTTTCAACTCATAAATATCTTTTTCAAATCTTCACAATATCTTTTTCAAAACAAATTTATCTTTTTCAAATATCTTTTATATCTTTTCAATCTTTAATTACATCTTTTTCCTATCATATTTATCTTTTACAAATCATATCTTCTATCTTATCTTTTCTCAAAATTTTCGAAAATATCCTAACCAATTTCTCTCTCCTCATTTTTTCGAAAATCTTCTTAAAATATTTATCATGGAACTAAGTGGAAATGAGCAGTCCAGAAGGACTCTAGGGTCATATGCTAACCCCACTACTGCTTCATATGGGAGTAGTATCTGTATACCCTCCATTGGAGTTAGTAGTTTTGAGTTGAATCCTCAGCTCATTATCATGGTGCAGCAAAGTTGCCAGTATTCCGGTCTTCCACAAGAAGAACCTACAGAGTTTCTGGCACAATTTTTACAAATTGCTGACATAGTACATGATAAGGAAGTAGATCAGGATGTCTACAGATTATTACTGTTTTCATTTGCTGTAAAGGACCAAGCTAAGAGGTGGTTAAATAACCAACCCAAGAACAGCATAAAGACATGGAAACAACTGTCAGAAAAATTTCTGAGTCACTATTTTTCTCCAAAATGGATGACACAGCTAAGGCTAAGCATCCAAGGCTTCAAACAAGGAGTTAATGAATCCCTTTATGATGCCTGGGAGAGATACAGAGAGATGCTAAGAAAATGCCCCTCTGAAATGTTTTTAGAGTGGGTGCAATTAGAGATTTTCTATTATGGGCTTACAGAGAGAGCTCAGATTTCTCTGGACCACTCAGCTGGTGGATCTATACACATGAGAAAAATAATTGAAGAAGCTCAAGAGCTCATTGATACAGTTGCCAGGAATCAGCACCTGTACCTAAGCAGTGAACTTCCCAAGAAGGAAGAGGCTAAAACAGTAACTGCTGAACTCAGTCTTGCAGATCAAGCTGCTGAATTCAATCAGCAATTAGATTTTCTAACAAAATAGTTAGCCGAATTCAAGGAGATACTACTAGAGACAAGAATGGCTAATATGAATATGGAAATATAGTTGAAGCAAACAGAACAACAGTTATCAAAACAAATAACAGAAGAATGCCAAGCAGTTCAATTAAGGAGTGGGAAAACATTAAATACCTCACTTCAAGGTAGCAGGAAGCCAAGAAATAAGCAGACCACCCAAAATCCATCTGAGGACAATCAGAGCCCAGAGAGGAATGACTCTGGCGCCCAACGCCAGAAAATGGGTGGAAAGCTGGCGCTGAACGCCCAGACCATGCTCAGTCCTGGCATTCAACGCCAGAAACAAGCAATGATTTGGCGTTGAACGCCCAAAGAAAGCACAGTTCTGGCATTCAGACGCCAGAAACAGGCAAGGAGCTGGCATCTAACGCCACTCCAGCTTCCACCCCTGGCATTCAAACGCCAGTGGGAGATCAGACACATACAAGTGCTAATAGCAACCCCTCTAAAAAGGCTTCTCAACTCACATCTGTAGGCAATAAACCTACAACAACTAAGGTTGAGGAATATAAAGCCAAAATGCCTTATCCTCAGAAACTCCGCCAAGCGGAACAAGATAAGCAATTTGCTCGAAACTCCGCCAAGCGGAACAGGATAAGCAATTTTCCCGCTTTGCAGACTATCTCAGGACTCTTGAAATAAAGATTCCGTTTGCAGAGGCACTTGAGCAAATACCCTCTTATGCTAAGTTCATGAAAGAGATCTTAAGTCATAAGAAGGATTGGAGGGAAACTGAAAAAGTTTACCTCACTGAAGAATGCAGTGCAGTCATTCTGAAAAGCTTACCTGAGAAGCTTAAGGATCCGGGAAGCTTTATGATACCATGCACATTAGAAGGTACTTATACCAAGCAAATTCTATGTGATCTTGGAGCAAGTATTAATCTAATACCTGCAGCTACCATCAAAAAGCTTGGGTTGACTGATGAAGTTAAACCAACTCGGATATGTCTCCAACTTGCTGATGGCTCCATTAAATACCCATCAGGCGTAATTGAAGACATGATTGTCAAGGTTGGGCCATTTGCCTTTCCTACTGACTTTGTGGTGCTGGAAATGGAGGAGCACAAGAGTGCAACTCTCATTCTAGGAAGACCTTTTCTAGCAACTGGCCAAACCCTTATTGATGTCCAAAAAGGGGAAGTAACCCTGAGAGTCAATGAGGAAGAGTTCAAGTTGAATGTTGTCAAAGCTATGCAGCATCCAAACACCCAAAATGACTGCATGAGCGTTGATCTTATTGACTCTCTGGTAAAAGAAGTCAATATGGCTAAGAGTCTCGAATCAGAGCTAGAGGAAATCTTTAAGGATGTTTAGCTTGATCTAGAGGAATCAGAGAAAATAATAGAACCTCTAAAAATCCCTCAGGAAGAGAAAAAACCTCCTAAACCTGAGCTCAAACCATTACCACCATCCCTGAAATATGCATTTCTGGGAGAAGATGATACCTTTCCTGTAGTCATAAGCTCTACCTTATAGCCACAGGAAGAGAAAGCACTAATTCAAGTGCTAAAGACACACAAGACAGCTCTTGGGTGGTCCATCAGTGATCTTAAGGGCATTAGCCCAGCCAGATGCATGCACAAGATCTTATTGGAGGGTGACACCAAACCAGTGGTTCAATCACAAAGGCGGCTGAATCCAGCCATGAAGGAAGTGGTGCAGAAAGAGGTCACTAAGTTACTAGAGGCTGGGATTATTTATCCTATTTCTAATAGCCCCTGGGTAAGCCCTGTCCAAGTCGTCCCTAAGAAAGGTGGCATGACAGTGGTCCATAATGAAAAAATAAACTGGTTCCCACAAGAACAGTTACAGGGTGGCGTATGTGTATTGATTACAGAAGGCTCAATACAGCCACCAGAAAGGATCATTTTCCTTTACCATTCATAGACCAGATGCTGGAAAGACTAGTAGGTCATGAATACTACTGCTTCCTGGATGGATATTCAGGTTATAATCAAATTGCAGTAGATCCACAGGATCAAGAGAAAACAGCATTCACATGGCCATCTGGAGTATTTGGATACAGAAAGATGCCATTTGGCTTGTGCAATGCACCTGCAACCTTTCAAAGGTGCATGCTCTCAATTTTCT
>NC_029775.3:97185428-97186771 GCF_000817695.3 Arachis duranensis | reverse complement strand
TTTATGGTGACTGAAGGAATTGTCCTTGGGCACAAAATCTCGAACAGGGGAATAGAGGTGGATCAAGCTAAGATAGAGGTAATTGAAAAATTACCACCACCAGCCAATGTTAAGGCAATCAGAAGCTTTCTGGGGCATGCAGGATTCTATAGGAGGTTTATAAAGGATTTTTCAAAAATCTCCAAACCTCTAAGTAATCTGCTAGCTGCTGACACGCCATTTATCTTTGATCAGGAGTATCTGCAGGTGTTTGAGACTCTGAAAGCTAAACTGATCACAGCACCAGTCATCTCTGCACCAGATTGGACATTACCATTTGAATTAATGTGTGATGTCAGTGACCATGCCATTGGTGCAGTGTTGGGACAAAGGCATGACAAGCTTCTGCACGTCATTTACTATGCCAGTCGTGTTTTAAATGACGCACAGAAGAATTACACAACCACAGAAAAATAGTTGCTTGTAGTGGTTTACGCCATTGACAAGTTTAGATCCTATTTAGTAGGAACAAAAGTGATTGTGTACACTGATCATGCTGCTCTTAAATATCTACTCACAAAGCAGGATTCAAAACCCAGACTTATCAGATGGGTGTTACTTCTGCAAGAGTTTGATATAGAAATAAGAGATAGAAAAGGGACAGAGAATCAAGTAGCAGATCACCTGTCCCGAATAGAACCAGTAGAAGGGGCGTCCCTCCCTCTTACTGAGATCTCTGAAACCTTTCCGGATGAGAAACTCTTTGCCATCCAGGAAGTGCCATGGTTTGCAGACATTACAAACTACAAGGCAGTGAGGTTCATACCCAAAGAGTACAGTACGCAGCAATCAAAGAAATCGATCACAGATGCAAAGTACTATCTTTGGGATGAACCATATCTCTTCAAGAGATGTGCAGACGGAGTAATCCATAGATGTGTACCTAAAGAAGAAGCGCAGAAGATCCTATGGTATTACCATGGATCACAAAATGGAGGACATTTTGGAAGTGAGCGAACAGCCACAAGAGTCCTCCAATGTGGCTTCTACTGGCCTACTCTCTATAAAGATTCCCGAGTGTTTGTACTTAATTGTGACAGTTGCCAAAGATCTGGTAATCTACCTCACAATTATGCCATGCCTCAACAAGGGATCTTGGAGATTGAGTTGTTTGATGTATGGGGTATTGACTTCATTGGGCCTTTCCCACCATCATACTCAAACACTTATATTCTTGTGGCAGTGGATTATGTATCCAAATGGGTGGAAGCTATTGCTACACCCACTAATGACACTAAGACAGTGTTAAAATTCCTCCAGAAACACATCTTCAGCAGATTTGGCACCCCTAGAGTACTAATCAA
>NC_029775.3:97183080-97185167 GCF_000817695.3 Arachis duranensis | reverse complement strand
CCCTATAGGGACCTCTCCATACCAGCTTGTGTATGGAAAGGCATGTCACTTGCCAGTGGAATTGGAACATAAGGCCTACTGGGCAACCAGATTCCTGAACCTTGATGCCAAGTTAGCTGGAGAAAAATGATTGCTCCAGTTAAATGAGCTAAAGGAATTTAGACTCAATACTTTCGAGAATGAAAAAATTTACAAAGAGAAAGCAAAAAGATGGCATGATAAGAAATTGTCATCCAGAGTCTTTAAGCCAGGGCAGAAAGTTCTGCTATTTAATTCTAGGCTCAGATTATTCCCTGAAAAAAATTGAAGTCCTGGTGGAGAGGTCCATATGTGATTACAAGTGTATCACCATATGGATACGTGAAGCTTCAGGATAATGATTCTAACAAAATGTTCATTGTTAATGGACAAAGAGTCAAACATTATCTTGAAAGCAATTTTGAGAAAGAATGCTCAAAACTAAGACTTGATTAAAGCTCAGTAATAGTCCAGCTAAAGATAATAAAGAAGCGCTTGCTGGGAGGCAACCCAGCCATTTACAAAGTTTATTTGTTAATTAATTGATTTTTACAGGTATATGTCAAGTATCTTCAAGGTAAAATAGCAATTGCTTGAATTCACAGAGTTACAAGAGAATTTGGAAGCTCAATGGCGTGAAAAAGCCAGTAAGAAATATTTTGGGCGTTGAACGCCCAAAAGAAGCATCCACTGGGCGTTTAACGCCAGTAAGGATAGCCATCTGGGCGTTGAACGCCAGAAAGAAGCTCCTTTTGGGCGTTTAACACCAAAATTACAGCATCTTGGGCGTTCAGAAAAATGCCCAGTGACAAAGGACTTCCTGGCATTCAACGCCAGAAAGAAGCAACAGCTGGACGTTGAACGCCCAGGAGAAGCAGCAACTGGGCGTTAAATGCCCAAAACATGCAGCGTTTGGGCGTTTAACGCCAGGATGGTGGGGAGGAGGTAAAATTCGTTTTTCTTCACAAATTTTCTAATTTTTTATATTTCAATTCATGATTTCTTGCATAAACATGTTCAAAATGTCATCCTTCAATTTCAAAAAAAAAATTCTAAAAACCCTAATTTCTAAAATCCCTTTTTCAAAAATATCAAATATATCTTAATACATAAATACAAATCTTTTTCCAATCAAATCCAACTCTTTTTCAAATCTTTTTCAACTCATCATATCTTTTGAATTTTGAATTTACCTCTCCCTCTATTCCTCTCCTTTCCTTTCTTTTGCTTGAGGACAAGTAAACCTCTAAGTTTGGTGTGATTCGCTAAGATCACTGAGCAAAAACTCATCAAGATCATGGCACCTAAGGGAACAGGAAGAGCAAGGATGTGACTTAAAGAAACTAAAGCATCAGAAATTATCTCTTAAAGGACCAAGCACCCCACAGACTAGAGGAACATCCACTTCCTAAAATAAAGGTCGTTGAGTTCTAATCTTTGCCTTAACTCTGTGATAACTGTTCTTATTAGGAATTTACCTTAGAAGTTATATATTAGTAGTAGTAATTAGTATCTCTACTTTGATTTTAATTCCAATTAAGGTAAAATTTATTTTTCTCATCATCATCAAATATGAATAAAATAGTAGATTTTTAGAATAAAGAGGCAATATTTTTTCGAGTTCTTAATAAGAAAAATTATAATTAATTATATGTGGTGGCAATACTTTTTGTCTTCTGAATGAATGCTTGAACAGTGCATATTTTTTATCTTGAATTTCATGAATGTTAAAATTGTTGGCTCTTAAAAGAATGAGGAACATGAAAAATATTATTGATGATATGAAAAATCATGAATTTGATTCTTGAAGCAAGAAAAAGCAGTGAAAAAAAAAGAGAGAGGAGAAAAATTACAAGGAATCATTGGATCAAGAAAAAGAAAAAAGCCAATAGCCCTTAAAACCAAAAGCCAAGGGTGAAAAGGATCCAAGGCTTTGAGCATCAGTGGATAGGAGAGCCCAAGGAAGTAATTCCAGGCCTAAGCGACTAAATCAAGCTGTCCCTAACCATGCGCTTGTGGCATGCAGGTCCAAGTGAAAAGCTTGAGACTGAGTGGTTAAAGTCGTGATC
>NC_029775.3:97181863-97183002 GCF_000817695.3 Arachis duranensis | reverse complement strand
AAGACTCATAAAGTAACTGTGTTCAAGAATCAACATACTACACTAGGAGAATCAATAATACTATCTGAATTCTGAGTTCCTATGGATGCCAATCATTCTGAATTTCAAAGGATAAAGTGAGATGCCAAAATTGTTCGGAAGTCAAAAAGCTACTAGCCCCGCTCATCTAAATAAGAATCTGAGCTCCACTTAAAACTCTGAAATATTATTGCTTCTTAATTTCTTTTCATCCTATTTTATTTATCTAGTTGCTTGGGAATAAGCAACAGTTTAAGTTTGGTGTTGTGATGAGCGGATATTTTATACGCTTTTTGGGGGTAATTTCATGTAGATTTTAGTATGTTTTAATTAGTTTTTAGTAAAATATTATTAGTTTTTAGGCAAAAATCATATTTCTGGATTTTACTATGAGTTTGTGTGTTTTTCTGTGATTTCAGGTATTTTCTGGCTGAAATTGAGGGAGCTGAGCAAAAATCTGAGTTAGGCTGAAAAAGGACTGCTAATGCTGTTGGATCCTGACCTCCCTGCACTCGGAATGAATTTTTTGGAGCTACAAGAGTCCAATTGACGCGCTCTCAATTGGGTTGGAAAGTAGACATCCAGGGCTTTCCAGAAATATATAATAGTCCATACTTTGTTCGAATATAGACGACGTAAACTGGCGTTCAACGCCAGTTCCATGTTGCAGTCTGGCGTCCAGTGCCAGAAACAGGTTACAAGTTGGAGTTCAACGCCCAAAACACATTACAACTTGGCGTTCAACTCCAGAAACAGCCCAAGCACGTGAGAGGCTTAAGTCTCAGCCCCAGCACACACCAAGTGGGCCCCAGAAGTGGATCTCTGCACCAATTATCTTAGTTTACTCATTCTCTGTAAACCTAGGTTACTAGTTTAGTATTTAAACAACTTTTAGAGACTTATTTTGTACCTCATGACATTTTCAGATCTGAATCATATACTCTTTGACGGCATAAGTCTCTAAACTCCATTGTTGGGGGTGAGGAGCTCTGCAGCGTCTCGATGAATTAATGCAATTACTTCTGTTTTCCATTCAAACACGCTTGTTCTTATCTAAGATGTTCATTCGCGCTTAACTATGAAGAAAGTGATGATCCGTGACACTCATCACCTTCCTCAAC
>NC_029775.3:97178345-97181737 GCF_000817695.3 Arachis duranensis | reverse complement strand
ATTGATGGCGGCATTCATGAGAATCCGGAAAGTCTAAACCTTGTCTATGGTATTCCGAGTAGGATTCTGGGATTGGATGACTGTGACGAGCTTCAAACTCCTAAAGGCTGGGTGTTAGTGACAGACGCAAAAGAATCATTGGATTCTATTCCAACCTGATTGAGAACCGACAGATGATTAGCCATGCTGTGACAGAGCATTTAGACCGTTTTCACTGAGAGGATGAGAAGTAGCCATTGACAACGGTGACACCCTACATAGAGCTTGCCATGGAAGGAACCTTGCGTGTGGGAAGAGAATTACAAGAGAAAAGCTGAAATAAAGCAGACGAAGCATCTCCAAAACTCCAACATATTCTCCATTATTAAAGTAACAATTATTTATTTCACGCTCTTTTATTTTTCTAATAATTCAAACTGATAATTTTAATTGATATCCTGACTAAGAATAATAAAATAAACATATCTTGCTTCAAACCAATAATCTCCGTGGGATCGACCCTTACTCACATAAAGTATTACTTGGACGACCCAGTGCACTTGCTGGTTAGTGGTACGAGATCATAAGAAATCTTGATTTTGATATTGAAATTCAAATTTCGTGCACCACGCATAACAACCTAATTAACACAACTAGAAAATGTCTTAATACAGATAGATTTGGTCTATATTACAGACGAATTTTTGCTTACCGACGGATTTTGTCCCTCTATAAAAGCCTCGTTGGAAATTATTTACCGACAGATTTTTACCAGTTACCGGCGGATTTTTCCTCTGTAAATTCTCCATCTATTTCCCAAAGGCGACGGATTTTCTATCGGTAATTATAGACGGATTTTCCGTCTGTAATTACAGACGAATTTTTCGACAGATTTTTCGTTTGTAATTTGAACTTTGGAGAATCATCTCACACTCTACTTACAGACAGAAAATCTGTCTGTAAATCTGTCAGTAAGCTAAAATAGATTTTTTTATTTTTTCAATTACAAAATAATCTTATTTTCATACAAAATAAATATAAATTTAATACAAATTTTTATCTAATTTGTATTCGAATATTTATAATATCACAAAAATAAACAAATTCATAGTATTATAAAACTAAAAGAAAATTATTAGAAACAAGCAAGTCAATATAATTCAAAACATAAACAAAGTGTATTATCAACTATAATCCTCAGTATATTGTTCAACCATACTAAATTTTACACAATTTTACATATATTACAAAAAGATTAATTGAATTCTATTCTTTCTCAAAAAATGGACATGAATCAGCATCCATCAGCCATATGTGCATGAATTCTTCTTGAACCTGATAGGTTTCGATTCAGAAGAGTTGATCACCAAAGGGAAAGTAATTTTCTTATGGTGCTTTGTTCTTACTAGTTTTCCCACCACATTCCCTCTTGAACGAATCTCAAAGTCCATAACATCCTTATTCCCATTAGATTCCTCAACAGCAGCTTCTTCTTAATCACATCCACTTCCTATTGGATTAGAATCTAGATCTTTGTAAACAGAATCATTAAGTTCTAATTGTAAACTATATACTGTGAGTAACCTGTGAGCTAGGATAGCACCTGTGAGTAACCTGTGTCAGGTGAATAGTTTCAACAACTGTTACAAGGTTGTCCAATATGTGTATGTATGATTTTGTTAATTACCTTGGAAGATCATAAAGAACAAGAATAGCTGTAACTTCACATTTTCTAGTCAGCTTTTGATGTTGAGTTCTCATTCCTATGAATCTATGCCCTCCCATTCTTGGCCATCTATGTACCTGAAAGTACAGTAACAAAATCATGATTATTAGAAATTGATAAACACATTCTAATAAGATAAAACCATAAACAAGCAAGTGTTTTTAAACAAGCAAGGATAGTTTTCATTGAAAATTTGAAACCAAAGAGATCTTAAAAAAATAAAAATTAATACCAAAGGGACACATCATGTCTGAAATCATCAATATTTATGTCCAAAAAAAAGACTCCATTATTTATTTATTTAGTTTCTGATAATTAAATTATTTGCTGACTCTTGAGCACGTTACTATGTGGTATGCAAATCTTGTTGTCGTGCTTTCAACAGTTTCATCAAACTTTGCCTTGGCACTGACCTGGGACATACATATCTGGGCATGTTATCTGATTGGAATTGCAGGTTTCCCATCCTTTAACTTCGAAATCCCATTCTTTCTGTGCCAAAAAATTGTGAAATAAACATTAAACTTATTAAATTAAGACCACAGACAGCATCTAGCTTTTGCATAAAACAAAATACCGTAATGTTTTCTTGAATGGCATTGATGAAGTCGCCTATCTTAGAACCATCGAATATTTCTTCTGCTGTCTCAATTATGCTATCATCCCAAACCTGCATGATATCAATAAAATTCAGCCTCCATATAGTAAAATATATGATAGATCACGTTCTTGTATTTGATATGAGAATTAGGACTAACATGGTGAAGATTTTGCTTCTGTTTGTACCAGTGAACATCAATTGTGTTACCTCCCTTATCTCCAAGAAACCAACATGTAGAGGCTGCACACAAAAATGCCAAATTAATTCTCCCAGAGTAACTTCTTTAACTTTTTCAGCTATCTAAAGCATTCAAGTCTCAATCAGTTTTTCCAAAATCTAAAGAAAATCAGGCCTTTTTTTCCAATGGGTAAAAAGGATTATGCTAATTGCTAAAAACAAGAGAAAAGAAGTACAAAACAGAAACCTAAGAATACAACAGTCTAACTTCAATGCTTTGTTAATATAAGAGTTTTACACTATTATTATCAATCACATACTACTTCTATAATGTGGCAGCGCATAATTAAATATTTTTTTAGAAACTTTTATACAATGATGTGCACCAAATTAAATTCATAAAAAAGTGTGAAATTTTCATGAATAATCTCACACAAAAGATAAATACCAAAACAAGGAAGGAGAAGAGGACACCGCAGAAAATAGGGCAAAGAAATCAGTATATAACCAACTTTTGAGGCCAGCTGGTGCACGAAATTGTGATCATCAATGGCGCCATCAACATGGTACGCACAATTGTAATCTCAACTCTTTATCACAACTTCGCACAACTAACCAGCAAGTGCACTGGGTCGTCCAAGTAATAAACCTTACGCGAGTAAGGGTCGATCCCACGGAGATTGTTGGTATGAAGCAAGCTATGGTAACCTTGTAAATCTTAGTCAAGAAGACTCAAATGGTTATGGATGATATACGAATAAAACATAAAGATAAAGATAGAGATACTTATGTAATTCATTGGTGAGAATTTCAGATAAGCGTATGGAGATGCTTTGTCCCTTCCGTCTCTCTGCTTTCCTACTGTCTTCATCCAATCCTTCTTACTCCTTTCCATGGCAAGCTGTATGT
>NC_029775.3:97175936-97176639 GCF_000817695.3 Arachis duranensis | reverse complement strand
TATGGAGTGCTTGAGCTCCTCAATGTCTCTTCCTTGCCTTTGTTGCTCCTCTCTCGTGATTCTTTGATCTTCTCTAATTTCATGGAGGAGGATGGAATGTTCTTGGTGCTCCACCCTTAGTTGTCCCATGTTGGAACTCAATTCTCCTAGGGAGGTGTTGATTTGCTCCCAATAGTTTTGTGGAGGAAAGTGCATCCCTTGAGGCATCTTAGGGATTTCATGATGAGTGGGATCTCTTGTTTGCTCCTTCCTTTTCTTAGTGATGGGCTTGTCCTCATCCATGAGGGTGTCTCCCTCTATATCAATTCCAACTGAGTAACAGAGGTGACAAATGAGATGAGGAAAGGCTAACCTTGCCAAGGTAGAGGATTTGTCCGCCACCTTATAAAGTTCTTGGGCTATAACCTCATGAACTTCTACTTCCTCTCCAATCATGATGCTATGAATCATGATGGCCCGGTCTAGAGTAACTTCAGACCGGTTGCTAGTGGGAATGATTGAGCGTTGGATAAACTCCAACCATCCTCTAGCCACGGGTTTGAGGTCATGCCTTCTCAGTTGAACCGGCTTTCCTCTTGAATCTCTCTTCCATTGAGCGCCCTCTTCACAAATGTCTATGAGGACTTAGTCCAACCTTTGATCAAAGTTGACCCTTCTAGTGTAAGGGTGTTCATCTCCTTGCATCATGGGCAAGTTGAATGCT
>NC_029775.3:97171944-97175751 GCF_000817695.3 Arachis duranensis | reverse complement strand
TTGTTGAATAGGGTTGGTAAGAACTTCCCAACCTCTTCTTTGGATCTCATGTCGGATCTCTGGATATTCACTCTTTTTGAGTTTGAAAGGGACCTCGGGGATCACCTTTTTTAAGGCCACAACTTCATAGAAGTGGTCTTGATGCACCCTTGAGATGAATCTCTCCATCTCCCATGACTCGGAGGTGAAAGCTTTTGCCTTCACTTTCCTCTTTCTAGAGGTTTCTCCGGTCTCGGATGCCATAAATGGTTATGGAAAAACAAAAAGCAATGCTTTTACCACACCAAACTTAAAAGGTTTGCTCGTCCTCGAGCAAAAGAAGAAAGAAGAGAGTAGAAGAAGAAGAAATAGAGGAGATTGAGGTGGCTTTGTGGTTCGGCCAAAGGGGGAGAAGTAGTGTTTAGGTTGTGTGAAAATGAAGGAGTGAAGATGGGTTTATATAGGGGTGGAGAGAGGGGTAGGGTTCGGTTATGAATGGGTGGGTTTGGGAGGGGAAGTGGTTTGAATTTGAATGGTGAGGTAGGTGAGGTTTTATGAAGGATGGATGTGAGTGGTGAAGAGAAAGATGGGATTTGATAGGTGAGGGGTTTTTGGGGAAGAGGTGTTGAGGTGATTGGTGAATGGGTGAAGAAGAAGAGAGAGGGTGGTAGGGTAGGTGGGGATCCTGTGGGGTCCACAGATCCTGAGGTGTCAAGGAAAAGTCATCCCTGCACCAAATGGCGAGCAAAAATGCTCTCTATGCCAATTCTGGTGTTAAACGCCGGGCTGGTGCTCATTTCTGGTGTAATACCCAGTCTAACCGAAATTAATTAAATAATAAGTTAAGTAGGAGCGAATATGGTTGGAAGATTTGGCGATTGGAATTTGATGATTTCAATGTGATATTTGGATTCAGTGAATTTTTCCGAGTCGGAAGACATAGTTTTCTGCGTAAAAGCGCGCAGTGGAATTTTGACCGGCAGTACCGGCTGAGACCTGTCTGGTACTGCAGCTGAGAAAATTGATTATGAGTAAATAAGATTAAGAAATGAGGAATTATAATTAGGGGAGGTAGAAATATTTGAAGTGCGATTCAGAGCGTTAATCTTAAAGGTTTTGGTCCAAAATTGGGCCAACGGACAAAAATAAGTGAACTGGGCCTAAGTGGGCCCAAGACCCAACATATATAAACATTAGTTATGAGCATTTCAGCTCATTTTACCCTAAAGAGAAGGGTTGGGGCGCTGAATTGAGAAGAGGGAAGAGAAGAGAGAAAACCTAACTCTCTTTGATCTTCAAACCACCATAACTTGAGCTACGGAGCTCCGATTGACGAGCCGTTTGCGGCCACGCGTCGCTCTTCTCATCCTCTAAAATTCTATCTAAGTTTTGTGGTGAGTATTCCATTCATCTCTGCCCAGTTTTCGATATTCTCCACTGTTACACGTTTTTGGGTGGTTAGTGTTGAAATCTTGTGATTTTGGGTGTTTAGGGATACTCCAACATGGATTCTAAGTGGGTTCTATCCCTAATTCATATGGGCTGAGGTAAGAAGTGCTCAAACCCTTGTGATTTGTCATTTTTATGAGCCCTAGGTTGATGTATGTATGTGATATTGGCTATGTTAGTGTATTTGATGATCTTGGTGCACAATTGGGAGATTGGTGTTGCTTGAGGAGCTTTGGTAAGGCTTGAGGCTAAGGTTGGTGGAGACTTCTAAAGAAGAGGCTCAATTGGTTTGGCTACAAGAGGTACGGTTTAAGTTTCATTTAAGTACTGTGTGGTGTGATGAGAATTCCTAGGCTAGATGCCCCTAGGATTAAGTTTGGATTGTGTAAATGGTTGATGCTAATATGCATAGTTGGTATGTAATGCGAATTGATGATTGGGTTGAGAATTGTGTGGCCTTGTATGCTTGGTGTATTGAAAATTTGATGTATTGGGTAATGAGTATTGATTTGTGGTTTATGCATTTAAATTGTGAAATTGGGCCGGAGGCCGTGAATTTTGGGCCAGAGGCCGAAAAGAGGTAAGTAAGGTAGGTTGATGTGTGCATTGTATGATGACACAAGTGATTGGATGAATTTCAGATAATGAATATATGAATGATTGGGATGGTTATTGAATAATGAGGTTTGAGGAGTTGAAGTGTGGAAATTGGTAACTTTAGGTGAAATTGTATAGATGAGGTATGTTTGGTTTTGGTTGAGGTATGTTATGTGGTCATATATGTGATCATGATTATTGATGCCTTGATGGTATGATAATGCATGAGAGATATGTATGTTGTGATATATGTTTGAGGAATGATTGATGTTGATTTGGGGATGAAACCACGTGATAGTGAGTATGATATTGATCATGTATAATGATGGTTGAATCGAAATAGTATTGTTGGAAATTGGGATGAGGAAGGATGTATAACATGTAATTTAGCCATTTGTTTGAAATGGGTAAAAATGGTTATATGGCGGTTTTTTGAATTGTGGTAATGTGTCAATGTGTGAGTCGAGGAGGCTTGACGTTGAATTTGATACATTTCAATTGATTTCAAAGAAAATGGATGAAATTGGCATGTTTTGATTGATTTTGAAAAGGGTTGGAAATGGTTTGTTTTGAAATGGCACTTTGTGGTTCTTATGAAAAATATGGTTTTTGGGCATAATTTGGTGAGACATAACTTGGACTACGGATCTCTGTTTTGTGCCAAATCTGTTTAGAAATGAAATGGGATCCGGGATGTCCATGCCGTTCGAAGAACGGATGAAAAATGATTTAAAATGAGGAAGTTATGTCCATTAGAAGATTGGGGTCTAAATCTGTGAATTCTGCAGTTTTTAACTTAGAAAATTTTTAGCAGAATAACCCCTTGCGCGTGGGCGCACTTGGCGCGTACGCGCCGATCTTCCAGAAAGCGCCATCCACGCGTGCGCGTGATGTGCGCGGGCGCGCCGATAGTGCTGCACCCAATGTCCAGCCATTTTCCAGAGAGTTGTGCCAGAACTGTGCCATCTTTGTGCCTGGGGCACGAGAGTATCCACGCGTACGCGTGGTTGACGCGTGCGCGTCGATTTGGCAAATTTTTAATCCACGCGTTAGCGTGCATGACGCTTGCGTGTCGATGAGTTTTTAAGGACATCCACGCGTGCGCGTGGAGTACGCGTACGCGTGGCAGTGTTTTCATGCCAAAGTTGATATTTGAGTTCGCGTGGCCCTGCTTTCATGCCAAAGTTGATTTTTGAGTTTTAAAAGTCAAATCTCATACTTCTAAGCCTCCGATCTCACCCCTTATGTATTAAAACATTATTATATGCTTAGTAATGAGAAAGGAACTAGGGGATGTGGTAACTTGCGAGTGAAGCAAGGGAAAAAGTTATGATCAATGGTGATCAACAATGATTATATGAGATATGGAGGATGGCGGTAGGAGTACCGTGTATGCCATGAGTCGAAGGGCTATATTTATTGATAAATGGCTGGTTCTTGATTGAACCATGAGCCGGATGGCTGAGTTATTACCGGGTCACGGCAAAGCCATTATTGATTATGGCTGAGTATAAATGCATATATGATTAATGAATGAATGTGTTAAATGGATAATAGTGGAAGATGTTGAAATGTGATGTGTAACCCCGGGTAGTAGGCAGTGGCGTTGTCCACTTGCTCCGGGTGTGAGACGGAAAAGGATGTTTATGATAAATGAGTTAATTATGGAGTTTTGAATGAATATAACTCTGATACCTGGGTAGTAGTAAGGGTTGGGGTTCGTCCCACTTGCTCCAGGTTAATGTTTGAGATTTGATAACAATGAGGATTGATAATAGGAAA
>NC_029775.3:97171407-97171827 GCF_000817695.3 Arachis duranensis | reverse complement strand
GGGGTTGTAGCTCAAACCTACTTGCTCCGCAAGGGGTGTTTCTGTCCATGGTTAGCTACCAGGACGTGTCGGGTTGGCTATATAACCGACAGATGATATCATCAGCCATAGGGCAGGCATACATCATATGCATATGTTTGAATTGTTTGGGTTTGCCTATTTGTTTTGGATTTCTATATCATACATGCCATGTTACCTGATTACGTGCTACTTGTTCTACTTGTACCTTATTTGTGTATTACTTGTCTGTATTGCTTGTGTTTGTGCAACTGAGAGATCCCTCATGTTGGTGTCGGTAGATGTTGGTGGCTGTTCTCGATAAGATGAATTGATAATGCGATTGCATGATGATGATGATTTTTGAATGAGATAATTTGAGCCCCCTGGGTAGACGCAGTGATGTGATTTCACTAGCTCCAG
>NC_029775.3:97169866-97171224 GCF_000817695.3 Arachis duranensis | reverse complement strand
ATGCCTATTTATGGATTAGTGAGAATCTAGGCTGGATACTTGGTGAAAAGGAGTTTAGGATGCTTAGTGAGTTTTTATTGCAGTGCATTGTATTTATTTGGCACTTTTACCATACTGGGAACCCATGGGCCTGGGGTTCTCATTCCGTATATATCTCTTGTTTTTCAGATACAGGTCCAGGTGCTCAGAAGTGAGCTGTGGTTCGTCTGAGAGCCGGCGAAGATCTTTATTCTCTCCACTTTGTGTTTTGCTTAGAATCTCTCCACCTTTGTTTTGAAGATATTATATTATGTGTTGAACTCTTTTGGAACTTGCCTATAGAGGCTCTTATGTTTCCTTTGGGAGAGATTAGGATGTACTGTTGTCAACTACTTTCATACTGTACCCTAGCCGGCCTAAACTTCGTGGGTCGCGACTAGTGGCTATTTACTTATGTTATATATATCTATCTGTTATCTATCTCTTAATCTCCTTTATGCCTTGTCCGTATATCGCTTTCGGCTTCACGTTTTATCTTTTCGTTGTCGAAACGTGAGTGATATGTCTTCGCGATTTTATTTCTACTCTTTTCAGGCTTCTCGATTAATACTCCTTTCGAAATTACCTATATTTATATATTAAAAATCCACCTGAGAGTCGTACCACCGTAATATCATTGACTTATGACTCGAGCATAAGGATTTGAATATTAGGGTGTTACATCTGGCGTTTAACGCCAACTTCTTGCCCTTTCCTGGCGTTTAACGCCAGTCTGGTGCCCTTTTCTGGCGTTAAACGCCCAGAATGGTGCCAGACTGGGCGTTAAACGCTCATTTGCTACCCTTACTGGCATTTAAATGCCAGCAAGGTCTTCCTCCAGCGTGTGCTGTTTTTCTTTCTGTTTTTCATTCTGTTTTTGCTTTTTCAATTGATTTTGTGACTTCTCATGATCATCAACCTACAGAAAACATAAAATAACAAAGGAAAATAGATAAAATATAGCATTGGGTTGCCTCCCAACAAGCGCTTCTTTAATGTCAGTAGCTTGACAATGGGCTTTCATGGAGCCTCACAGATGCTCAGAGCAATGTTGGAACCTCCCAACACCAAACTTAGAGTTTGACTGTGGGGGCTCTGTTTGACTCTGTTTTGAGAGAAGCTCTTCATGCTTCCTCTCCATGGTGACAGAGGGATATCCTTGAGCCTTAAACACAAGGGATTCTTCATTCACTTGAATGGTCAATTCTCCTTTGTCCACATCAATCACAGCCTTTGCTGTGGCTAGGAAGGGTCTGCCAAGGATGATGGATTCATCCATGCACTTCCCAGTCTCTAGGACTATGAAATCAGCAGGGATGTAATGGTCTTCAACTTTTACC
>NC_029775.3:97168574-97169783 GCF_000817695.3 Arachis duranensis | reverse complement strand
CCATCTCTAGTGAGATTTTTGCAGCTTGCACCTCAAAGATCCCTAGCTTCTCCATTACAAAGAGAGGCATGAGGTTTACACTTGACCCTAAGTCACACAGAGCCTTCTTGAAGGTCATGGTGCCTATGGCGCAAGGTATTGAGAACTTCCCAGGATCTTGTCTCTTTTGAGGTAATCTCTGCCTAGACAAGTCATCCAGTTCTTTGGTGAGCAAAGGGGGTTCATCGTCCCAAGTCTCATTACCAAATAACTTGTCATTTAGCTTCATGATTGCTCCAAGGTACTTGGCAACTTGCTCTTCAGTGACATACTCATCCTCTTCAGAGGAAGAATACTCATCAGAGCTCATGAATGGCAGAAGTAAATCCATTGGAATCTCTATGGTCTCAGTTTGAGCCTCAGATTCCCATGGTTCCTCATTGGGGAACTCATTGGAGGCCAGTGAACGTCCATTGAGGTCTTCGTCAGTGGTGTTCACTGCCTCTTCCTCCTCTCCAAATTCGGCCATGTAGGTCATGTTAATGGCCTTGCATTCTCCTTTTGGATTCTCTTCTGTATTGCTTGGAAGAGTACTAGGAGGGAGTTCAGTAATTTTCTTACTCAGTTGACCCACTTGTGCCTCCAAGTTTCTAATAGAGGACCTTGTTTCAGTTATGAAACTTTGAGTGGTTTTGATTAGATCAGAGACCATGGTTGCTAAGTCAGAGTTATTCTGCTTAGAATTCTCTGTCTGTTGCTGAGAAGATGATGGAAAAGGCTTGCCATTGCTAAACCTATTTCTTCCACCATTATTATTGTTGAGGTCTCTGTTGATCCTTCCATGAGAGATTTGGATGATTTCTCCATGAAGAATTATAGGTGTTTCCATAGGGTTCTCCCATGTAATTCACCTCTTCCATTGAAGGGTTCTCAGGATCATAAGCTTCTTCTTCAGATGAAGCGTCCTTAGTACTGCCTGGTGCAGCTTGCATTCCAGACAGACTTTGAGAAATCAAATAGACTTGCTGAGTCAATATCTTGTTCTGAGCCAATATGGCATTCAGAGTATCAATCTCAAGAACTCCTTTCTTCTGATTTGTCCCATTGTTCACAGGATTCCTTTCAGAAGTGTACATGAATTGGTTATTTGCAACCATTTCAATGAGCTCTTGAGCTTCTGTAGGCGTCCTCTTCAGATGAAGAGATCCTCCAGCAGAGCTATCCAAAGAC
>NC_029775.3:97168292-97168410 GCF_000817695.3 Arachis duranensis | reverse complement strand
TCCTTCCTTCTGTCTGAAGGTTTGGACTTCCACTCTAAGCTTACTCAATTTTTGAGGTGGAAAGAACTTTGCCAAGAAGGCTTTGACTAGCTTTTCCCAAGAGTTCAGGCTTTCTTTA
>NC_029775.3:97167863-97168140 GCF_000817695.3 Arachis duranensis | reverse complement strand
GATTTGCAAGAATTCAGCTAAAAACTGATGAGGATCTTCCAATGGAAGTCCATGGAACTTGCAATTCTGTTGCATTAGAGAAACTAATTGAGGCTTAAGCTCAAAGTTGTTTGCTCCAATGGCAGGGATAGAGATGCTTCTCTCATAGAAGTCGGGAGTAGGTACAGTAAAGTCACCCAGCACCTTCCTTGCATTGTTGGCATTGTTGTTGTTTTCGGCTGCCATGGGTTCTTCTTCTTTGAAGATTTCTGTTAGGTCCTCTACAGAGAGTTGTGCC
>NC_029775.3:97165993-97167737 GCF_000817695.3 Arachis duranensis | reverse complement strand
AACAAGAAAATATGGAATCCTCTATGTCACAGTATAGAGATTCCTTGAGGTGTCAGAGGAAAAGAAAATTAGAAGGAAGATGTAGAAGAATTCGAACTTATCAAGTATGATGGAGTTCGAATTGTGCATTGAGGAATAGTGTTAGTCCATAAATAGAAGGATGTGAGAAGAGGGGAAGAAATTTTCAAAAATTATGTAAAATATTTTAAAAACATTTTGAAAAAAACACTAATTGATTTTCGAAAACCAAGAGTGGAAAAGAAATCAAGTGATTTTTGAAAAAGATTTTGAAATTAGAAATAAAAAAGATATGATTGAAAACTGTTTTGAAAAAGATGTGATTAAGAAGATATGATTAAAAAGTTATGGTTTTAAAAAGATGTGATTGAGAAGATATGATTTGAAAACAATTTAAAAAGATTTGATTTTGAAAATTAATGACTTGGCTAACAAGAAAAGATATGATTCAAACATTAAACATTTCTCAACAGAAAAGGCAACATACTTGAAATGTTGAATCAAATCATTAATTATTAGCAAGTATTTTTGAAAATGGAAAGAAATTGATTTTGAAAAAGATTTGATTGAAAAGATTTGATATGAAAAAGATTTGATTTTGAAAAATGTTGAAAACTTGAAAAAAATTTGAATTGAAAACAGAATCTTCCCTCTTGTGCCATCCTGGCGTTAAACGCCCAGAATGGTATCCATTCTGGCATTTAACGCCCAAAGCTCTACCCTTTTGGGCGTTAAACGCCCAGCCAGGCACCCTGGCTGGCGTTTAAACGCCAGTTTGCCTTCCTCACTGAGCGTTTTGAACGCCCAGCTTTTTCTGTATAATTCCTCTGCTGTATGTTTTGAATCTTCAATTCTCTGTATTATTGACTTGAAAAGACACAAATTAAAAATTCCTCTGTATTATTGACTTGAAAAGACACGAATTAAAATTTTTTTGGATTTTTAATGATGAGGAATAATCAAAATGCAACTAAAAATCAAATAAACAATGCATGCAGGACACCAAACTTAGAAGTTTGTATACTACTGACACTAACAAGTTGAGAATGCATAGGACAAACAACAAAAATACTCAAGACAAGAGAATTAAAGATCAGAGTAAGTAAATCATCAAGAACATCTTGAAGATCACTTAAGACACATGAATGAATGCAAGAAGGACAAAAACATGCAATTGACACCAAACTTAACATGAGACATAAAATATTTTTGGTTTTTATGATTTTGTAATTTTTTTGTTTTTTTGAATTTTTCGAAAATTAAGTGGAAAAGAAAATAAAGATATCAAAATTCTTAATGAGAATTCAAGGAATCATTGCAATGCTAGTCTAAGATTCCGGTCCAGGAATTAGACATGGCTTCATAGCCAGCCAAGCTTTCAAAGAAAGCTCCGGTCCAAAACACTAGACATGGCCAAAGGCCAGCCAAACCTTAGCAGATCACTGCTCCAAAAGCAAGATTGATAAGAAATCAACAAGCTCTTGTGGTGATAAGTTGAAACCTCGGTCCAATGAGATTAGACATGGCTTCTCAGCCAGCCAGATTTCAACAAATCATTATGAAACTCTAGAATTCATCTTCAAGAATTTCGAAAAAAAATAAATACCTAATCTAAGCAACAAGATGAACCGTTAGTTGTCCAAACTCAACAATCCCCGGCAACGGCGCCAAAAACTTGGTGCACGAAATTGTGATCATCAATGGCGCCATCAACATGGTACGCTCA
>NC_029775.3:97164781-97165661 GCF_000817695.3 Arachis duranensis | reverse complement strand
TTAGACCTTCCGGATTCTCTTGAATGCCGCCATCAATTCTAGCTTATACCACGAAGATTCCGATCAAGGGATCCAAGAGATAAACATTCAAGCCTTGTTTGCTTGTAGAACAGAAGTGGTTGTCAGGCACTCGTTCATAAGTGAGAATGATGATGAGTGTCACATAATCATCATCACATTCATCATGTTCTTGGGTGCAAATGAATATCTTAGAATAAGAATAAGTTGAATTGAATAGAAGAACAATAGTAATTGCATTAATACTCGAGGTGCAGCAGAGCTCCACACCTTAATCTATGGTGTGTAGAAACTCCACCGTTGAAAATACATAAGAACAAAAGTGATCATTGGCTTCGGTCCCAGAGAGGGAACCAGAAGAACCAAGATGAAAATATAATAGCAAAAGGTCTTATTTATAAAGAACTAGTAGCCTAGGGTTTACAAAAATGAGTAAATGTCATAAATATCCACTTCTGGGCCCACTTGGTGTGTGCTTGGGCTAAGCATTGAAGCATTTTCGTGTAGAGACTTTTCTTGGAGTTAAACGCCAGCTTTTGTACCAGTTTGGGCGTTTAACTCCCATTCTTGTGCCAGTTCCGGCGTTTAACGCCGGGCATTCTTGAGCTGATTTAGAACGCCAGTTTGGGCTATCAAATCTCGGGCAAAGTATGAACTATTATACATTGCTGGAAAGCCCAGGATGTGTACTTTCCAATGCCGTTGAGAGCGTGCCAATTGGGCTTCTGTAGATCCAGAAAATCCACTTCGAGTGCAGGGAGGTCAGAATCCAACAGCATCTGTAGTCCTTTTCAGCCTCTGAATCAGATTTTTGCTCAGGTCCCTCAATTTCAGCCAGAAAATACCTGAAATCACAGAAAAA
>NC_029775.3:97161604-97164724 GCF_000817695.3 Arachis duranensis | reverse complement strand
TATACTAAAAACTAACTAAAACATACTAAAAACATACTAAAAACAATGCCAAAAAGCGTACAAATTATCCGCTCATCAACAGCCTTGTGGAACATGTTGCCTCCTAAACTCTTGCTTTGAGAAAGCTGCAGGAAGCATGGCTGGGTTGGCATCATATGAAGGATGAATCTGTACTACTGAAGGCCTTGAATGAGGATGGCTAGTCATCATATCTGACTCAAAGAACTCCTCCTCACTTGAAACAAACTTTGAAGAGTAGGGAGCGAGTCTTGAGAGCGCTAAGCTGTCTTCTGAAAATTCGATTTCACGCTGAGATAGGGAATCACTCGTTAGTTCATAAGTTGCCTGAAACTACTTCAGGAATTGGTGCAACAATACATTGAGATTAAATGCAAGAGTTTTAAAACGAGAACTTTATACAGCCACCATATTCCATTTATTGTTGCCCTATAAACAGAATGGGAAAGGAAATGGCATAGTTTATTGGCCTCACAATGAATGGCAACCACCATACTACACCATCTTCTAGTAAGGAGAGATGTATGAAAGCACGTGGGAAGAATAATGCAAGTACCTTATACTTCATTTGTATCCTCTGTAGCATAACTTCATTATCCATTACTTCTCTCTTTTTCTCCTCCCTCTGGTGATGATCATATACCAAGAAAACATGTATGATGGCTAAAGGATACACATATTGTAGAATAGGCAAACTCTCAGAAACTACTTGAACATCATACCTTGATCATAGCCTGCACCAAGCTCTTAGCTTGTTCAAGGTTCCGTCTAACCTATTTAGGAAGAAAGAATTAACGTAAGTTTTTCAGGTAATATATACTGCAAAGGAATACATGTATATATTTCAATCTGAAAGGTAAAAACAAAACAACTTTCGAACAGCTACAACTTCTGGTAAACCGTAACAACTCTGAACATTTTTAGAAGCTAAATGATCATATGAACCATATAATTTAATCCATAGCTTCCACAAGTTATTGTGAGAATCAAAATGATAAAACAATCATGTATGATTGTTGAAAAATTGCTACATAAAAAACACATAAATGCGACATAGTGCCTTCAACAGAGAAAACACTTCAAGCTCATCTAACTAACTTCCAGATACCTAAGAACCAAAACCAGCAAAAGAAGCTAACTTGGCGAAACTTCTCAAATGACTGGACATTGTTTTCTCTTTGTTGCATCTGAATAGAAAATAAGCACCAAAATTCAACCAAAAATATATGCCAATTTCCAAAATTCAAATTCATGAAATATTTTTCATTAGCCAAAAATAAAAAAAAGAACCGATGACAAAATTACCTAGTTGTAGCATGTGTGAGAATAGAAAAGATATTAAAATTTCAAAGAATAGAAAAGAGTCCATGTAGTTTAATTTGTTGATGATAACGGTTAAGAAGCTTTGTAATTTGCAGAAAAAAGAGAATAATATGTATCGGTGCCTATGGAGTCTCTCCAAGAAAGGCAAGACTTGAGTTGCTTGGCAGCTCGTTTGACATTATCACCCTTTTGTTTCAGAAAGCGTTCCACACAAGCATAGTTGCAGAACTTCTCCTGTATTAATTAGTTAAATGAATCATGCATTTCGATGAAGATTTTGTAAATTAGAGTTGGTTGATATATAGGTACCTGCTTAACAGTGGGTTGGGTTTGTTTTCTGATGAGCTTAAGAACCGCTTCAACTTAAAACAGAAGGAGAAAAAAAGAAATGTTTCAATTGGTGAAATGTTTCAATTTCAACAACCATGCCACGTAAGTAACATAGTGCAAATCAAACATATATGAAACCTTAAAGACTTGAAACAGAACACTTTGTCACAAGATATAACATCATGCACCATAAAAGCACAAACACCATCTACTTTGGCTTCATTTAAGTAGGTAAAACCAGCCAGTAACTACCTTCTCTTGTGTCCCATTGATATAGGCCTCCAAGCTTCCAAAAGAAGAGAGGCATTATAGCTGTTTGAATTGCTAGAAGTATCATATTTTATTTTTCCTTCATGACAGTTTGCTTTTAGAACTCAAGTTAACATACATTATTTACAAAAATTTTCACAGGACTTTCATAGCACTCATTTACTTCTATTCCCAAGTAGGAAAAATTACAAAACAAAAGCATTATACACCCTACATCATTTCAAACAACTACAACCTTACCTGCAATAGTAAGCTTCTCCACAGCCGCCCAGGCATCGAACCGCCGATGGCAACGAGAACTCCTTAGAGAAAGGAAAATTCAGTTGGCCATTCATTAAAGATTCCACAACACCTTCAGGAAGAGAAATTTTATCTTTGGAACTGCCAGAACCACATTGATGAGTTCCCTGATCCTCATCTTCAGATGATGAATCCATCTCATGGAAGTTTTTTAACAAGCTCGAAGAGCTTCCGACATCACATCCATGACTGTGGTTACTATCCAGACCAAATATTATTCTATCGTATATATGCAAGAGGATTTAAGTAGAGACAAGCTTGCCATGGTTAGCTTTATCATCAGTAATAAAATTTGCCTTTCTTCTGATGGCTTTATCACCAATAGAAAAATTGCAGGTGATTCATTAGTAAGACATATGGAATAGAAGAATTGCAGCTAACAGAGCTCGATAGGGTGTACGGATGTACCAAATCGGGTGGTCCACCACAGGACCGTGCTCCTCATCAACGAAGAAATCATCACGCGTATTATCCTGTGTTCGAAGACTCAACGGTGGCGATAAGGATCTTCTCCTCCTTTTGAAGATCCTCGAGAAGATTGCACAACAAATAACAACGAAGAAAGCAGCTCCGATAACAGAGAGAGCAAGGACCAAGTAGGGCGAGAGCACGTGGCTTTTTCCATGGTCTGATGTATCATCTAAGGGGAGAGGAGGAATTGGTGACGGTGGCGGTGGCGGTGGCGGTGGTTGGGAATAATAGTAGTATTGGGGGTTGGTGATGCAGATTTTGAGGCAATCATCATAGTTTGAAGAACAATTCTACTCCACGTGGCAGAGGGACTCGCATATTTCTAGCATGAATTTTCTGCGATGGTGAAACACCATTTCTGAGAGAAATTGTGGTTAGTTAGGGTTTTAGGGTGTGAAAGAAGAGAGG
>NC_029775.3:97160859-97161549 GCF_000817695.3 Arachis duranensis | reverse complement strand
AGTAAAAGAAGAAATATGATTTTGTGTGTGTGAAAGGAACTCGATAGGGCGGGGATGAGGTTAGGTTTAAATTAAAATTTTCCGACGGAAAATTTTAAATTACAGACAGATTTTACGTCTGTAATAATTTAATAAAACGCAGCGTTTTGTCTATTTAATTACAGACGAATTTTCCGTCTGTAATCATTTTTCACGAAAAAAAATAATTTTTCCGACGGAATTATCGACGGATTCTCTTTTTCGTCTGTAATTTATGCTAATTCATTTTTTTGTTTTTCGACAAACAAATCCCTCTGAAATTCCGTCTGTATTTCCGTGTAATAAAATCCGTCGAAAATATCCGTCTATAATAACTAGTTTTCTAGTAGTGTAACATTCCTATCTCCCCCTTCGATCTTCTTATTTTTCCTCCTGCATGACTTTTCCACCATTGTCATTACCATCAACACCAACTAAAACCACAACCGCCGTCGCCACTAACAAGTAACCACCACAATCAACAACAATAATAATAGTACCACCATCCTCACAAGCAATAATTAATAGAGTGTTGATTGTGTTGTTGATGGTAGTATTGATGATGATGATAATATGAGGATCATAGTGGAGGAGAGGAGAATGAGAAGGTGGCTGAAAGTGGTGGTAGTAATGGTAATTACAAATTAGGTTGTTAGCAGAGCTAAGCCAGTT
>NC_029775.3:97160495-97160798 GCF_000817695.3 Arachis duranensis | reverse complement strand
TGTAATCATTTGTGTTTATTGTACTTGATCCGTTTTTTTTTACGGTTAATTTTACTAGTATTCAAAACATTTTATAGTTAAAAATAATAATTTACTGGTCAATATTATAGCTTCTAATATTCTATTTTATTCATAACAAAATGCAATAGAAAAATGCGTGATATCTTATATTGGAAATATAATTGTATGTAATGATTACTTAAAAAATTACATAATTTTTTGTTTTAATTATTTGTTGTCACGCATATAAAAAATAGTTATTAAATTAGTCATGGTAAATTTTTTTATATTTATATATATTAT
>NC_029775.3:97140576-97160453 GCF_000817695.3 Arachis duranensis | reverse complement strand
TAAAAAAATTATTAAAAATATAAAAAAAATAAATTTTAATATATTTATTTCATATTTTTTAAATAAAAATATTTAAAATTTTATACTAATAATAAATTCATTATTTATCGTTAGGATACATATCAAGTAAACCCTAATTTTGATAATCTTATGAAATAACTTCTTGTTAGTTTTGTTCTGTGGCAGCTGGTGCTTGACTTCTTTGGAAAACATTATTTTGGGTATGATCCTGAGAATTTAACTGAGAATGAAAAGATATCAGAAACTTTCGTGAATTTCTTCGGTGATGGGCTTATGACAATTCCCTTAGATATTCCTGGCACTACATACCACACATGTAAGAAGGTATTGAATGTTGACATATGATCCACTATAAAAATATCATAATCACGCATGATCTTCAATCTACACTTTTAATGATTTTGTTAAAAAATTAGTGGTTTAATAATACTCTCTTTTTTTTTCTTTTTTGACGTGATTTTAATAATACTCGTTAGAAGTATATAAAAAAACATTTTTTAAATTAAAATTGTGTAAAAGTTTTATACACTCTTGATGGATGAAAAAAATATATATATCCAAGATGATAGTTAACAAGTTTACTGTTTACATATAGGAAAATATGAAACCTTCGCTTAACTAAGAATTCCAAAATAATTAATGAATGTTTTACATTTTATTGATATAATTGTTTTGCCAAATGGATTTATTCATGATTCAAAGAAAGTATACAAACTTCTCAAGAATGTTTTACTAATACTTCTCAAGAATTTTTGTTGATAAGTTAATCAAAGATATGGGAACTGAGCATCCTATGAACGAAGATCAAGTTATTTACTTTATGATGGAGTCTGGCTGGCTACTTTTCTCACAAATTCAATAGCCTTGGCATTAATCTTCAACTTTTTGGAGGATAATCCATCAACCATAGAAGAACTAAGAGTATGAACAAAAAAACTCATAACTTTTTAATTTGTAACATATAATCCATTTTTTTTCTTTTTGTGTCGCTATAATGTAATTTTCTAATATTTATTAAGCGTACATTTTTCACTTTCTTATTTTCTATGCCACCCTTTATAGATTTTTTTTTTAATATTAGAGTTTTAAAAAATTTTCCCTTTGCAGTCAAATTATAATCTTTGTTTTTTTATGAAGTCAAATTATAATGTATTGTTGCTTATAATTTTATCTAAACATATTATTAAATTTCATATTCCACTGTTACGTTTATTAGTTTATCATAGGATCGGAGAATAAAATAAATAGAGACGTGAAGATACATATGCATGCATAAGATTCTGATATTTATCAAAAAATGAGAAAGGATATGGATTCTGATTAATCCTATACAAATAACTCAAAATTTAAAGGGTAGTTATTACAACAAAATAATATTTTTGTGACGGTACGGTCACAAATTTTTCATGACGAACATAAAATTGTAGTCAATTTAAGTGTTGTCTGAACATCTTAACTATGGTTGTGCTACTCTGATAATTCAAGTATTATAACGACTCTTATAATATTTAATACTAAAATATAAGTCTGTTTAAAACTTAAATCATATTACCGTTCGAAAGACTTTTTAAATTTTAATAAATAACATACATCTATACAAAACTCAATACTTACAGAGCATATATATATATATATATATATATTTTACAAGCATTACATAATTAAAATCCTATCCATCTTATAAAAACATGTAAAGATAAAGACGAGGAGAAAAGTAACTAATATAACCCAATATCATTAAAACAAAAGGAAAATAAACAAAATCTTTCGAACTTCGTCACCGATAACCTGAAAAAGAAAGGACCTGTAGGAAAGTGAGAATATCGTCCTCGCTGGTTCTCACTATGGGGTTAGGTAATTATTATAACAGGATACATGAAAATAAAGTTGTTTCTAAAGTACCATGATTAATAGCCGGCTTATGTATCTTTTCAAAATTAAAGATTTAATATTCAAAATTCGAATTTCTTTTTAAAAGAGGAGGTTGTTAATTCTTCAAAAATCCTAAACCCATTTTAAAAGTTTTTCCTAAACAGTATGAATGACCAAGCTGTTCCAAGCGTAGGTTTATTAAGTCTATACTGAACCAGTTTAGTTTTTTATACTTTTCTAAACAAAAAACACAAACCACACGACCTTCGGCCCATCTCGTAATCAACCACGGTCCTAGACCCAAGCAACTCAATCAACAACCAATTCACCACAATCCAACCAATTTTTAGTCACAACACACAAGTAAAAAGGTTCAAACACAATCAAGCAGTTACATCAAGTAGGGCAATTAGCAATTAAACATAAATAATCACATAGGCAAACCAATTACAATATGCACATCCAAACATGTCACATAGATGCATATGATGAATGCCTGCCCTATGGCTGATGATATTATATATCTGTTATATAGCTAACCCGACACGTCCTGGTAGCTAACCATGGACTGAAACACCCATGCGGAGCAAGCGGGTTTGAGCTACAACCCCCTTACTACTACCCGTTTAACCTAGAGCCAGTGAAATAACCACTACTACGGCTACTACCCAGGCGGGTGTTTAAAAGTTCAACCTGGAGCAAGTGGGACGAACTACAGCCCTTGCTACTACCCCGCCATCAAAATTACTGACCTGGAGCAAGCGAGACAAACCACCATCTTACTACTACCCAGGTATCTCAAACATTGACCTAGAGCAAGAAAGACGAACCACCATCCTTGCTATTACTCAAGTATCTCAAACATACATTCATTTATGCCATATATCGCTTTCTCCTCAAATCACTTTACCTTGCAACCAAAAGTCCTTTCTCTTTATAGCATTCTTTTCCACACCATCTAATTTTCCCAAACCAACCTCAAAATTATTTCATTCTTAAATCATCCGCTTAACCACTTTAAATTAGGAATTATTAATTAATTACCACCACAAAATCTCAAGATCTTAAGGAAGAATCTACCAAATTTTAATTTCTTAAATTCATTAAAGATACTTAAAAATCATTGTTTTCCTAATTTGAATAAAAATCAAATCACATAAATCAGGAGTCCTAAACAATTTTCAAAGCCGAATCACTTAGAATAAAACCAGCCCATTCAAATCAAAAGCACCTTCAAGTTCACTTTTAAAACCAATTCTCTGACTTCTTCCAAAACGTCACAAATAGAGTTACTCAATCAAAATCCAATTTCCTTTAAATCCACTAATACTCTTCAATTGAAATTCTCAAGTCAAATTCAAAAATTAAACCCTTTTCACATTTAAAACAGCCTTAAGACATAAGTTTCTTTGAAATGACTTGCTTCCAAAAGAGATATAATATTTTTCCCAAGAAAAGAAGACTAAATTATAATTTTCATTTCAATAATTCATTTCAAAAAATGGTTCATCACTTTATTGAATAATTCAAGTAAAATAGTAAAAGTCTTAAACTCATAATTTTCCAAATAATATTTCAATAAATCTCAGATTTTATAGGAATTTCGGCAGCATCTCCCCTAAATCTTGGATTTTGTCACCCTTTTCGTGTCCCAACCAAACCATTCCACAACCCTTTTCAACGGGTTCAAAACCAAATCAGTTTAAAATCAAGTTGATTCCAAAAATTTATATCATTCTCATATTTCAAGAAAATAGATTCAAACTCAATTCGTTTTCAATGGATTAAACTTGTTTTCAAAACTTTAAAGAAACAACTTCGAGAACCGTCTGTTTAGCAAAACCAATAATAATCCAGTCAAACAGACATTCATATCCAACCATGACAACCAATAATACATAAGACTTGTACAATCACTAAAGATACCTTTCTAACATCAGTATCCATATATAACAATTCCAATTTATAAAGTATGTTTTCTAAAAAAAGCCCATACCTCAATAAGTGAAACCATAACCCAAGCGCGTCAACTAAACTCTTTTCTCTCAACCCGAAATTAATGGCAACCGAAACCTCAGCTACGCCTGCTTTCCCACTAGCAGAAACAACCTCAGTCGCAGCAGGTAAAGTCGGTTTCTAATTCCTAAAAAAACATTAATATCGCGAAAAATCTTAAAACACACAACGGAAAACTAAAGGCGAGGATTCCGAGATAGAGACACTTACTGGAATAAAAGGAATGATGCAGCAGTGATGCGGTTTTTGTAACCACAGACTAACCGGCAAGTGCACCGGGTCGTACCAAGTAATACCTTACGTGAGTAAGGGTCGATCCCACGAGGATTGATGGATTAAGCAACAATAGTGTTTGATAGGCTTAGTTAGACAAACAGAAAATAGTGTTTGGAAGTTCAAAAGTATTAACAGTAAATTTAGAATATTAAAGATAGGCATTTGCTCCAAAACCTCAGCAAAAAAATATTGATTTTTAACTTTCTGAAGACTTCCAAGAACTTTGAAAACTGCTTGTCCTTGGTCTCCTTTTGAAGTCTCTGAGGATATGACATCTTAGGCTTGTACTCAGGAGCCTTTGGCAATGTAGGATAAGTGTCAAGAGAGTCTGGAAATGGGTTGTCCGCACGCTTTGGAGGGGCGTGCTCCAATTTTCCCTTCTTCTCCTCTGGAGCTTCTTTTTCAACAAACTTTTCATTCACCTTGGTCTCAGAGCCAGCTACTTTACCACTTCTCAATTGAATAACCTTGCAATCTTCTCCTGGGTTCACAACTGTATCACCTTGAAATGTACTTGCAGACCTCTCAAGTATTTGCTTGCTCCGGCCATTAGTGGTCCTCTGATCAATTTTAGTGACTTTTGTGGCTAATTGACCCATTTGAATCTCCAGGTTCTTGATGGATGCTCTGGTTTCCTGTCTAAAATCTGTCAATATTGCTTCCAAATCATTGTTTTGTTGGAAACCGCCCTGAGAAATATTGTTGAAGTTCTGAGGTCTCTGAGGTTAATCCCTCCATCCAAAATTTGGGTGATTCCTCCACCCCTGATTGTATGTCTTAGAATATGGATCATTGTTGGGATTCCTAGGACCACTCCCCATGTAATTCACCTGTTCAAAAGAAGGTTGAGCATAATCATAATTATCATTTTGTAAAATATTACCTGCCATGTCATAGGAGATTTCTTGTGGTGAATTTTGTGTGTTGATAGCTGAGATTTGCATGCCACACATCTATTGAGTAAGTAGATTTATTTACTAAGACATCAGCTTGTTCTGAGCAAGAAGAGCATTAACAGCTTCTACTTCCAACACGCCTCTCTTCTGATGGATCTCAGAGTTCACCGGATTCCTGTTAGATGAGTATAAATATTGGTTGCTAGCAACCAATTCAATAAGCTCAATAGTCTCCTCCGGTGTCTTCTTCTTGTGTAATGAACCTCCTGCAGAATTGTCTAAGCACATCTTGGACATTTCACCCAAGCCTTCATAAAAGATATCTAGTTGACTTCATTTAGAGAACATGTCCGGAGGGCATTGCCTAGTCAGTAGCTTGTATCTCTCCCAAGCTTCATACAGAGTTTCACCATCCTTCTGTCTGAAAGTTTGAACCTCCACCCTAAGCTTAGTCAGTTTCTTTGGTGGGAAAAATTTGGTGAGAAACTCAGTAACCACCTTGTTCCAAGTATCCAAACTCTCCTTGGGTTGGGAATCTAGCCATAGCTTTGCTCCATTCCTCAGGGCAAACAGGAAGAGCATGAGTTTGTACACCTCTGAGTTCACTCCATTTGTCTTCATAGTATCACAAATCTGCAGAAAATTGGAAATAAATTGATTTGGGTCTTCGTGGGGAAGACCGTGATACTGGCAATTTTGTTGTACCAGGGTGACTAATTGTGGCTTTAACTCAAAGTTGTTCGCAGCTATAGGAGGCATCACAATGCTCTTTCCATACAGATCTGCTGTAGGAGCAGAAAAAGAACCAAGTACTCTCTTTTGTTGTTCATTCCCATTCGGGTTTGCCACATTGGCATTATCAGTATTATTCGGATCCATAGTGGATTCTGCAGCCTTGTAAAGTCTTGCTTGTTGTAAACGCCGCCTGAAAGTCCTTTCAGGTTCAGGATCAAAGTCTAAGAGATGTTCTTTGTCTCTATTCCTGCGTATAAACAAACAGAAAACAAGAAAGAATCAGAATCTCTACGTCAGAGTGCAGAGAATTCCCAGTAAGGTAACCTGTGTAAAGAAATAAAAAATACTAAATAAAATAAATAAATAAATAGAAAAAAGTTAAAATAAAAATAACTAGGTAACACCAAACTTAATTTCAGAAATTAAGAAGAATATTAGTGCTATTTATTTATTTAAAATATTTTTTTCGAAAATAATAAAATAAAATTTAAATAAAATTAAAATTAAAACGCCTAATCTAAGCAATCAAACAACTGATAGTTGTTAATCACTATCAATCCCCGGCAACAGCGCCAAAAACTTGGTGATATTTTATAACCTACAAACTAACCGGCAAGTGCACTGGGTTGTATCAAGTAATACCTTACGTGAGTAAAGGTCGATCCCACGAGGATTGATGGATCAAGCAACAATGATTGATTGATTGGCTTAGTTAGGCAAGCTGAAAAAGGTTTTGAGATATTCAAAAGGTTTAAGTTCGAACTCAGAATATCAAAAGGATAGACAAATAAATAAGTTGGGAATAAAATATTGAGAAAACAGTTAAGGCTTTAGAGTTATCTATTTTTCGGATTGATTTTTCTTGCTAATGATTTTAATCATGCAAGATTTAATTCATGGAAAACTATATGTGACTAGACCTTAATTCCTTAGACCTTCCTAGTCTCCTCTAAAATTCATTAACTGCCAATTCCTTGGTCAATTAATTCCAATTAGAGGGTGATGATCAAATTCCAGTTTATATGCCACAAGAATCCTAATTATCCAAAAATAAAGGGATTATATGTCACGTATCCCATTAAATACAAACAATTAGAAATTCAGGATAATATGTTTTCAAGCTGTTGTTCAAGTAAAGAGCTTTTCCAAGTTTTACAAGAACTCAAATAGAAAGAGGGTCATACTTCCATTCCACCAAATTCATAAAATAAAGAACGAAAACAATTATTGAAATATAAATCAAAACATGAATTAAATTAGAAAGAGCAAACGAATCAATCCATTCAAATAGACAGAGCTCCTAACCTTAACAATGAAGGATTAGTTGCTCATGATTCAGAGAAGAAAACTAGAATTGTAAATTGGAAGGGAATAATATTGTCTTGGAATAACCCTGTTGGCATTCCTTTTATAATTAATCCTAATTACTTTAAAATCTATCTAAAACTAAAATAATATCTTTTCCTAAAAATAAGATTTGAATTTAAATTCGAATTAATTAGCAAGTCTTCAGCTGATGGGTGGAGACCACTTGTTTTATCCATTCTGCAGCTTCTAATATGTGTTTTCTGGGCTGGAAACTTGGTCAAAACAGCCCAGAGTTTGCCCCC
Organism: Arachis duranensis; assembly: GCF_000817695.3. NCBI lineage: Eukaryota > Viridiplantae > Streptophyta > Magnoliopsida > Fabales > Fabaceae > Arachis > Arachis duranensis. The sequence goes on along the minus strand of NC_029775.3, from coordinate 97,153,027 downwards.
AGCATTTTCTGTGTTTTTCTGCACGTGGTGCATGTTACGCGTATGCGTCAGTCACGCGGACGCGTCATTGGTCTTTTTCGCAAGTCACGCGGACGCGTTGCTGAGCAAATCTTCAATTCATGCGTGTGCGTGGCCTCCAATTCACGCGCACGCGTCAGGCACGCGTGCACATCGCTCCTTGCAGCCATCTCCTTTGATTCTTGTGCTGTAGAAACTCCATCAAATCTAGCCGAATACTATCTAAAATAAACAGTATTGCACAAAACTCAAAATGGCATCCATAATGGCTAAAATATAATTAATTCTTGATTAAACTCAACAAATTAGATGCAAATTCACTAGGAAAAGATAGAAAAGATGCTCACGCATCAAGCAGCCACCCCGAACTTAACCGGCAGTAGCTCCAACAGTGGCCAGAAGCTCCAATGGCTTAGCAGCAACCTCAATGTTTGACATGCAACCCCATAAAATTAACCTTACAACATCTATACATCAGAATCCTTAACTGCAGCTAACTAGAACGATTACAGTACGAGCTTCAGAGCAAAGGCAACTTACTGTGAAAGAAAGAATGACGGAAGTGGAGCAGCAACTTCGACGACAATCTCCTGTAGCAACAGCACCGTTTCTCGGCAGCCAAAGGTGCTGCGGTGCAGTCTCCAGCGCGGCAGTGGCAAACAGCAGTGCTTTTCTTTCTTGGTGTATCCCTGAGTCGCACGTCTTCTTTCCCTTCCCTGGATGGCAGCGCGTAGCAGTGATAGACCCAACGGCAGCAGCGGCAAGGCTCAGCGACGGTGGCGCGCACGGCAATGGTCATACAAACAGCTTGCCTCCTTCATCGCGTCACACTGTCTCTGTCTCTCTCAATCTTGGTGTCGCTTTCCCTTTCTCCTTCGAGCTCGACGGCATCGGACCCACGGCGGCGGCAGCAAGGATGAACGCGCAAACACAGCAGCGGTGGCGCTCTCCTTTCTCTTCTCTCCTTCTCTTCTCAAGCCTTCCCTTCCCTTTCTTCCCGTTTCCCCTTTTCTTTTTTTTCTTTCTTTAGCTTTTTTGACGCTGCTAGATATTGGATTTTGGGGAAGGCTGGGGAAGGAGGGATGGTGGTGGTGAATAGAAAGAAACAAGGAAAATTTGTTTAGTTAAAATTTATATAAATATATAGAAGAAAACAATTTTGGTATCCGTCATTTTATTAAGGTAGAAAAATTAGGATTTTGTTTAGTTAGGGTTTGACTTAGGGATTAGGATTTTGTGTATGAAATTGGGGATTTTGGATTAATATGAAAACTAATTAAATCTCTAAAATTGTTCTAAATATTATTTATTGTATCAAAATATTAATTGATTTGAAATCAAATACTCTAATTGAAATTATAAGATAATATAATTAATTTTCTTTATTTATAAAAATATTAGTATTAAATTTTGAAATCTCAATTATTTAAACCAAATCGTATAAAATTCTTATTATTTTACATTTGCTAAATTTTATAATTTAAATATAGAAAATAATTTGATAATTATAAAATCAGATAAAATCTTAAATTACTTTGAACTCGATTAATCAAAATTTTCTTTAATTATCTTTAATAAAATAATTTCTGAGATTAAAGTACTTAATGAATTAATAAATCAAAATTAGCTCTTAATAAGATTTTTCTAAAATTTCTGGGTCTTACATCTTACCCACCTTATAAAAAATTTTGTTCTCGAAAATTAAAGTAATACACAAGATATTACATAGTGTTAATAGTTTACTTTCGAATACTTTAGAAAAGCAAAAAGTTTTAGCATATATATAAATTTTCAAAGATCAGATAAGGCATAAGACTTGGATGTAAAAGAAATATGTGGTACAAGGCAAAAGCTACAAGATAAGTTCAAAATAAAAAGGTTGCATGGTGTCAACATCAAGGGCTTGAACATACCTCACTATCACAACTTTCAATTGTACTTTTATCGAACGATTAATCTGAAAGTTCTCAACTTCGTCTATCATTTCACAAGCTCCCTACCGGTCACTAATATCAACACAATTCTTTCGCGTAAAACAAAGTTCCACAGCATCTTGTGGCATCGCACACTTACCAGCTTCACCTTCCGTATCTACCAACCGTGTTCTAAGAACTAACGTATCGCTTATTATATGTAAAGGTCGCACGTGACACTAAAATGAATTTCGAGTCTTCTCAGAAGGATACAAGATTTTAGAAAGAAATGACAAGTGACTAGAACAGTACTCATAAGGATTTGAAAGAATGAATGAAATTACAGGTAAATAAGGATACATAAATAATGAAGATTGCCGGAAAGGAATCAATTGGTAACTGCAAGGATAAATTTTGAATCAGAGAAATTCGATATGATTAATAAGAGAAAAAAAACAGCGTATTAGTTTGAAACAAATTCAAGCTGAGTCGAAGAAGTATGAGATTTTATAGAAAAAGAATGGTTAAAAACAATAGGGACACATCGCAATGAAACAACTTCAGATTATCACAGGGGTTTTATAGCTCATGGTAGAATATAATCAGAAGTGTAAATAGATCAAGATATGTGTAAGGTACAGATTGTGAAGCAAAGAAATCTAAATTACATCTCAAGAAAAGGAAAAGGATAAACGACACGTCAAATTGCATGGCACGATTAGAACGCATAAGCCAATACTACCTAATTAAAGGAGCACTTAACATTTTCAAAGAATCGAGAATCAGTTTCGTACTAAATCAATTTCAATATGTCAAAGAGTGTAGGATTCAAGGAGAGAAGAGTGACTAAAGTCAAGGACGTCGTTTACAAAATTCATGAGAATGTTTAGGAATATAATCGAATGAAATGTCTACAAAAAATAGATAACTTAAGATGAAAATCATCTTATCTTGTAAAAAGAGAAGGTATAAAATAAATATTTAAGGGAATTAACGAAAGTATATATATTTACGTTACCTCAAAACATATTCAGGTTAAAATAAGTTACAAGAAGTTTGTAAAATAAAGGTTATTTAGAATAAAAACAAAATCTTCCTTCAAGAATCTCAAAGTATGCTTAGGTATATAACTGAACAAAGATATGCATAAAATTGTAGTAAGGTCAGATCAAAATCAAATTGTTTTTCGCCAAAACTATTTCTAAGGTAAAGACAGAATATGTGGAGTGTGAAAGATGGAATTTAATTGGACTAAGGACCAAAAGTAATTCCTCAAAAGTCTCAAAAGGTACTTAGGTATTTAGTTAATTAGAGGCATGTAGTGAAATCACTGTAAAGTTGAAAAGAATTCAAATTTTGTTTAAAAAGGAAAATTTGAGGTAAGGTATCAAAATACATAAGCTTTCAAAAATTCATATGAATAAAGACATGCTAAATTCAATACATCTTTATCAAAATTAAAATTAAAGAATGATTATAGGTACAATCAAGTAAGAGAAGATTGAGTTGAAACTTCTTCAAAGAGAATCCAAAATCTCTTTTAAAAGGTTTAAAAGCAAAATTCCAAGTGTACTCTTGAAATCGCAACCTCATAAGGATATTCAAGAAGATTGAGAGATGCAAGGAAGAAAATCCACTCATATTTTGATAAAGGAACTTAAATCAAGGAATTCGAACAAAATTCACAAGACATGACAAATCGAACAAGTTCTCAGCTGATCTGAAGAAATATAAAACTCATAAAGAAGAAACCCAATTAATAGCAACTTCTTAAAGTTTTCAAAGACCTTTTTGATGCATCAAACAATTTCAAAATTACATTAAAGAGTAATTGAATCAAGAAGAGTTTAGATAAACAAAAACAGATCCTCCAACGAATTTAAGTAAACATAGGCAGTTAGGATTAAACGAGAATGCATTTCAACAACAGATATGGTTGGAAAATAATCAAACTACTGTACTCCCCGGCAACGGCGCCATTTTGATAAACGAGATTTAGCATGTGGATTTAGAATTCAATGATGAATATGATCGTGAGTATAGTCTAATCGACACTTAAACTTCGCATCAAACAATCCTACAATCTATAACCGAGAGTATTAGTCCCCCGAGTCGTCCTCCCTTGGAATTGCTAGAGTGTGCATCTTATTGATTAGAAAGCCTTATTATGATTCTTTGAAGGTTTTAGCAAAATTGAAAACAAACAATCAATCCTTAGAAGACTTGGCTTAGGGTTGGCATTAGAAATTCTATCCTTATAGTCCTCTCAATGATGATAACAATTAGGCCTTGCTTCATTTAGTTAACCCCTAGGCATAGAGGAAAGTCAAATGAGAGTAATCAACTTGAGTCACAAGTCCTAGCTTTACCTTATGGAAATCTAGCTTTAGTGTACTCCAAGTCAATTAGCAATCCCTAATTCTAAATCAACGATTGGCACAACTATTCAACTTCTTCTAATGGCCCAAACCCTATGCCAAGTGAGAAACTTTTACTCCATAACTAGTGTTGGCATTTCATCAAACATTTGGTGAGCAAGAGTGAAAGCCATGGTAATTTTGAGAAGAAAGTAGAATTAAAACTATTTCAACACAAGGAACTAACAACAATTAACATAGAACAACAATGGAAATGAGATTCTAAGGAAATTGATTAAATCCAAAACTACAAATTGAATCCAAGATCTATGAGAATTGAGCAATTACAAACACTAATTGAGATTGGAGAAGAAGATCTATGACATGAAAAAAATGAATTGAGAATTGCAATGGATCTCACCAAAGAGTGGATGAAAATTCAGAAATTTGATGAAGATGAACCCTAGTGAGAGCTTTGAATCTCTCTCCTTCTCCACATGTGTAACTAACTATCTCCCAAAATATCTAAAATCTAGAAAATGAGCTAAAAGTTGCTTAACCCTTGTTCCCTTGGTCTTCTTAAGCTTTTCCCGCCAGAGCAATTTCCCAAAATGGGATTCCCAACTGCCTCCACGCCCAAGTCACGTGACTTTTAAAAAAAATCATATTCGAACATCGGCGCGCACGCGCAATGTACGCGTGCGCATCCACGGAGCATCTTGTAATGTGCGCGGAGGCGTAACGTACGCGTGCGCGCCATCGGAGATCATGGCCTAGCCGCTACGCTAGCCGGCTCGTGGCTTGGCTCTTGGCTTCAACTTCTAACTGCTCAATCCACGCGGACGCGTCAAGTGCGCGCGCGCGCCCATGCTGAGATTTCCAAAGTTCAATTCTCATGCTCCCTTCCTTTGCACCTGTTCTCCTTCTCTCTTCTGGTCCGTCCCTGCCCTATGTTCTGAAACCACTTAACACACAGGTCACGGCATCGAATGGAATCGAGAGAAGATTAGAAATGTATCTAATTTAGTGCAAAATAAGCATGTTTTCATCCATGAGGCAAAATTAGGAAAGGAACACAAAGTCTTGTATTTTCATATAGAAAGCGTGTGGAATTATTGATAAAACCCCTGAAATTAACACAAGATAAACCCTCAAAATGGAGTATATCAACCTCCCCACAGTTAGATTCTAGCATGTCCTCATGCTTAGAGAAATGCAAAAGAAACACAAAAGACCGAGGGATCATAAAGGTATAAGACTCATGAAGTGCAACCTACTTATATGAATGCAACTATGACTATTGCTATTATCTACTTGGTTAGGAACAAATCAACCTTCCTAAGATATATGCAAGCATATAGGGTCCGATGGTGGTCAATATATATAAGACTTGCCAATTTCCAAGCATCAAATGCAATATATGCAACTTTGCATGAGGAATGCTCGTGAGAGCCGGGAATCAAGTAATTGAGCATCGAACCCTCACCGGAAGTGTTTGCACTCTAGTCGCTCAAGTGTTTAGGGTTGATTCTCTCAATCCTCCCCTAATCATGCTTTCTAAGATTTATTTTTCATCCAACAATCAATAATTTTCAATGCATGCATACATATATCATGAGGTCTTTTCTTTGGTTGTAATGGGGCTAGGGCCAAGGTAGGATTGTATATGGTTAAGTGGGCTAGATATTTGAATCTTTGATTAACCTAGACCTTCCCACATAACCTATATAATGACCTAATACAATTAAGTACTAATCTAACTACCCATTCCTCACTTTTTCACATACTCATGCATTTCCTTTTTGATTCACATTCCATATGCATTGATTCTTTATTGTTTGAACTTCACTTTGGGGCATTTTGTCCCCTTTTTATTGTTTTTCTTTTTCTTTCTTTTCTTTTTTTTTTCTTTTTCATTTTTTTCTTTTTCTTTTCATTTTTTTCTTTTTTTTTCTTTCAAACTATCCACAAGAACATCAATGCATAAGGTCTATACATTTAATCAATACATGAGTATGTACCCAATTCCTCAATATTTCCAATAACAATATAAAACTACCATTTTATTCGCCCAATGTCCCAAGGTTCCCACACTTGAATGATTCTCACACACTCTAGCCTAAGCTAATCAAAGATCCAAATTAAGGACATTTATTTTTTTCCGCTTTAAGGCTTGTAATGTGCTAAAATAAGAACAAGTGGGTTAAGCATAGGCTCAAATTGGCTAACAATGGAAGATAAAAGGTAAGGCTATTTGGGTAAGTGAGCTAATGAAATGATGGCCTCAATCATATAAATGCATGAATACACAAAATAATGGATATGAGGAATCAAACAAATCAAGGATCACACTCATAGAGAGAGAACAATTGCACACAAGAAGGATAGTAGGTGACTATAAGATGTAGCCACAAAACAAGGCTCAAAGCTCACTAGCTTGTGTCCTTAACTCAAAAATCCATGTTCCAAAATATAATTCTTCATGCAAATTTGGCATCAAAACTGTTTAAAATTGGCAATGCCACGGTTGCCCCAAAGTATTGGTTTCCTAAGAAAGAGTTTCATTGTTCTAACCAAGTAAACTTATCATGCAATAAGACCTAATCATGCAACCTATCATAATTACAAAGGAGTTCAAAGAACAAGAGTTTATTCGGGTGTTACCTACGGGGATCGGTCGGCCGACCTCCCCACACTTAAAACTTAGCACGGTCCTCCGTGCTATAGGTTAGGCGCAAAGGATGGTCGAGTCCCGAGTGTCCATCATCTCCAATGTCATCGCCCTCTCCGCTTGAAGTTGTGGTGGATGTGGAGATATCAGGTTCCTCCATAGGTGGGGTGACTACGCTTAGAAGTTTCTTCACGTGAGCATATCGGCGTTGGTTACGCCTCTCATAACGGTCCAATTTCTTGTGAAGGTCTTCAAGGCGTTGGGTGGCTGATTTTTGTGGTGTGGAAGATGTGGTAGTGTTGCAAGTTGGTGTGGGTAGTCCAATATCCTTGGTGAATTCCGGAGGCTTGAGGCATCTCTTGGTCGGAATAACGTTGTCCTCGACCGGAATTGAGGTTCTCCTATCCTTAGCCTCTCGGTGGACGCCGGCCATTGCAACTAATTCAGTCACCATGGCCGGGAATGGTAGATTTCCCTTGGCATGAATACGCCCCATGGATTGGCGAATGGCATGCAAAATGTCGACCGGTTTCTCGGTTAAGATGCACCATATCAATAATACAAGCTCGGCGGTAATGGATGACCCATGGGTGCTCGGGAGCACGTAGTGGGCTAGAATTTGGGCCCATGTCGTGGCTTCTTGAGTGAGATAGCGGGCATCCAAACCCTTTGGTCGTTTCTTTATTGTCCCCCGAATCCAACATGCGTCGGGTAAAGCAATTACGCGGAGGATTGCGTTCCAGTCGAACGCACGGTCATCGCATGCAGTCAAGACCTCTTGGTAGGCATCATATCCATCTGTCAACGGTTCAATCCCAAGGACTTCTCGGATGGTTGCCACTGTGACTGACACTTGCTTCCGGCGCACAAATATTGATGTGAGAATGGGTGAGTGGTAGTTGGAATAGAATTCCACCACCCATGAGAGATTGGCCTCCTTTGGTTGCCTCAAGAGGAACCTCCATTGCCTCCGGTCAATGTGCGGCATCACTATTGGAGTGAGGTGAGCCGGTAGGACTAGAAGAGGCTCCGGGTGATAATTTCGTTCAATCATTCTTGAGTAAATAAGTTCGCAGTAGCGGTTAGGGAACTTATTTGAATCCTTTGGAGGGTTGTCCTTCTCTAGAGCATCAACGGGGCCCTTAGCTTTCTTCAGGAGTGGCTTGGCCGTTAGTTCTTGGTGCGCTTTATTGGAAGCTGGCTTCTTCGGGGCTTTCCCTTTGTTCCGCTTGATTACCATCCTGTGATAGCAAAGAAAGGGGATAACATTAAACTCAAAGAAGCATAATTGAATGCGATTATGCAAATGAAGAGTAGTGCCATAAGAATATGGGTATCATTGTTACATGACAGCTGCAACATGTAACTAAGATAACATGTGATGAGCAAGGCGAATCATTTGCATGTGGTGCAAAGGTGATCTAAGCATGCTAGTAAGAAGCATGAGAGGTATACACCCTCAAATACCAAAGTGGGAGTCAAATTATGAAAAAGGGGGTGGATGGATTGGAGAATGTGGGGATGCACCCAAAAGTGGTTAGTTAAGAGGCAATTAGTCAAAAAGAGCTCAAAACTCAAGTACGCCTTTCATCAAACACTTGGCGTTCATCCTTGTTGTAGTATGCAATTAGATGCAAGTGAAAGCAATGTACAATCCACAATCCATTATTAATGACTACAGTGCACAGTGGGTGTAAGAAAATCAAGCAACACATCTCATCTATCAATGCAATTGAATGTAGGACCCAAATGCCTATGAAGAGTGAAATGGAAGAAAGAAAGAAACAAAAACACCCCAAAGAAGTAACTAAAAAAAGATTCAAGGGGAAAGAAAGAGACTACCTAAAACAAGTTGATAATAAAGATTAAGAATTAAAAATAGAGAAGTAGAGCAAGAGGGGGGTGTAGTAAAGTACCTTGGAAGAGATGGAAATGGGAATGGGAGAAGAGGTTGGAGAGTGGAATGATGGGGGTGGAGGGATAATGTAGGGGCCACCGGATGTAGGTGGTCGGAGGTGGTTGGAAGGAAGGCGAAAGTGTAAGAGGGAAAGGGGTAGGGTGGTAGAGGGAGTGAGAAGAAGAAAAGTGGAAAAAAGAATGAAGGGGGGCAAGGGTGTTCTTATGAAATCTGGCGTCGAGTACCCACGCGTGCGCGCATGGTGCGCGCTCGCGCAAAGAAGCGAGGTGGATTGGGGGCGCGCGCGCGCACGTTGCACGCACGCGTCCATGGGCTTTTGCTGGTGGCACAAGGATGGCTTAGAGTTGGCACAACTCTCTGGACGAAGTACCAGAAGTTGGCTGCAGGGCTATCGGCGCGCGCGCGCACGGTGCGCATGCGCGGCAGTGTGGTTATGCCCCAGGCATGACATGGGCCTGGGGTGGGCCTAACTCTCTGTGAATTGGCCTAGAGGAGGGTGCAGGACAAGGGACGCGTGCGCGGCCTGGGCGCGCGCGCGCACATCGTGTTGCAAGCATGTGGACGCGTGCGCGCCAGGTGCGCGCATGCGGTAGAGGTGGTGGGCTAGTGGCTTAGTGCAGGCCTGAGAGTGGCCTAACTCTCTGGAATATGTGCCAAGAGTGCACGAAGGCCATCGGCGCGCGCACGCACTGTGCGCTAGCGCGTCGATATGCAGATTTGTTAAGGCGTGCGTACGCGCCATGGGCGCGCACGCGTGGTTGGCCTGTGCCTCACGCCTGGGGTTGGCGCAGGGTGGGCTTAACTCTCTGGAAATTGTATGGGGGTTGTTTTTGTCGATCCACGCGTCCGCGCGCAGTGCGCGTCCGCGCGGATGGTCGACAAGTTCTTCAAGGACGCGCGCGCGCCAGGTGCGCGCACGCGGCAGAGGGATACCTTTTTCCAAAATTTTGCATGTTTCGCACCACCTATGGCATTCCAATACTCTAAAGAGTCACCTAGCACTATAGAAGGGTGTTTTAACTTGACACTACCAAATGAATTCAACAAATGAAACAAAATTAGCATAGAAATCTATTACAACTACTCTATTACCTATGTATCAATCATGAAATCAAGTGTTAAGCAAGTGTCAATCAAGAATTAATGCAATGGTTATGTACAAAGGAAGATCTTACCATGGTGGGGTGTCTTCCACCTAGCACTTTTGTTTACCATCCTTAAGTTGGACTTCCACTAGCTCAAAGTTCTTGTTCAAGAGAGGCATCCCTCAAGAGGAATACTTCAAATTCCTTGGAGTTCCTTCTTTGCTCACCATGGTACAATTTGAGACGGTGTCCATTTACCTTGAAAATGTCCGGACTTGATAGTTGGCGCAAGTGGTAGACCCCAAAAGGTTCTACTTTCTCCACTTGGTAGGGTCCATCCCACCTTGATCTAAGCTTTCCGGGTAGTAATCTCAACCTTGAGTTGTAAAGAAGGACTAGGTCACCGGGTCGGAATTCCCTCCTCCTGATGTTCTTGTCATGGATGGCTTTCATCTTTTCCTTGTAAAGTCTAGAGTTGTCATAAGCTTCTAATCTTAAGCATTCCAATTCCGCTAATTGAAGCTTTCTCTCTACTCTGGCTCCACCCAAGCTCATATTACATTCCTTTATTGCCCAATAAGCTTTGTGTTCGATTTCTACCGGTAAGTGGCATGCTCTACCATATACAAGCCTAAAGGGGCTCATGCCAATGGGTGTTTTGTAAACCGTTCGATATGCCCATAGTGCATCGGAGAATTTAGCGCTCCAATCCTTCCGATTCGGCTTCACAACCCTTTCCAACACATGTTTGATTTCCCGGTTAGAAACCTCAGCTTGGCCGTTTGTCTGAGGGTGATAGGCCGTGGCAACTTTGTGTATGATGCCATACTTTCTCATGAGGCCTTCCATTTTTTTATTGCAAAAGTGGGATCCTTGGTCACTTATGATTGCTCTTGGGGAGCCAAAGCGACAAATGATATTGTTCCTCACAAAAGAATAAACAACATGAGCATCATCTGTTCGGGTGGGGATTGCCTCCACCTATTTTGACACATAATCGACGGCTAACAAGATGTAGAGAAAGCCATTGGAATTTGGAAATGGTCCCATGAAGTCGATTCCCCATACATCAAAGATTTCACAAAAAAGCATATTTTGTTGGGGGATTTCCTCCTTCTTAGAAGTATTTCCAAACCGAATGCATTGGGGGCAAGATTTTCAATAGAGAGAAGAATCTTTGAGAAGTGTTGGCCACCAAAATTCGAAATCAAGGACCTTTCTTGCCGTTCTTTGGGGGCCATAGTGGCCACCTCCTTCAGAAGCATGGCAAGCGTCCAAGATTGCTTGGAATTCAGTTTGAGGTACGCACCGTCGCACTATTTGGTCCGCTCCACACCTCCACAAATAAGGATCGTCCCAAACATAGTATTTGGATTCGCTTTTCAGCTTATCCTTTTGATGTTTGCTAAGATTGGGAGGGAAGATGCGTGAAACCAAGTAGTTTGCTATTGGGGCATACCAAGGAACTACTTCCGAGATTGCGTGCAAACCATCTAGAGGAAAGGAGTCATTGATAGGGGTGGTGTCGCCTTTTGTGTGTTCGAGGCGATTTAGATGTCGCCTTTTGTGTGTTCGAGGTGACTTAGATGGTCCGCCGCTAAGTTTTGGGAACCACTCCTATCTTTGATCTCCAAGTCAAATTCTTGTAACAAAAGCACCCAACGAATTAATCTCGGTTTTGATTCCTTTTTGGTCAACAAATACTTTAGTGCCGCGTGATCCGAGTACACTACAACCTTGGAACCGAGAAGATAGGCTCAGAACTTGTCCAAAGAAAAAACAATGGCTAGGAGTTCCTTTTCGGTTGTAGTGTAGTTGGATTGGGCACCGTCTAGTGTTTTGGAAGCATAAGCTATGACATAGGGACTCTTACCTTCGCGTTGTGCTAACGCGAGTCCTATCGCATAATTTGAGGCATCGCACATGATTTCAAATGGTTGAGTCCAATTCAGTCCTCGCACAATAGGGGCTTGTGTCAATGCTACTTTAAGTTTGTCATATGCTTCCATACATTCCTTGCTTAGCTCAAATTCAATGTCCTTTTGTAGTAGTCGAGAGAGGGGTAAGGCTATCTTGCTAAAGTCTTTGATGAATCTCCGGTAGAATCCTGCATGTCCAAGAAAAGAACGGACTTCCCTCTCGGAAGAGGGGTAAGGTAAACTAGATATGACATTTATTTTTGCCGGATCTACGGAGATGCCTTCTTTTGAGACTATGTGTCCCAAAACAATGCCTTGTTTGACCATGAAATGACATTTTTCAAAATTTAAAACAAGGTTTGTTTTGGTGCATCTTTCTAAGAGTTTTTCAAGGTTACCTAAGCAATGATCAAATGAATCACCGTACACACTAAAGTCATCCATAAAGACTTCCATACATTGTTCTAGAAAGTCCGCAAATAAGCTCATCATGCATCTTTGAAACGTTGCCGGTGCATTGCATAGGCCAAATGGCATACGCTTGTAAGCATACGTCCCAAAGGGGCAAGT
>NC_029775.3:97137467-97140411 GCF_000817695.3 Arachis duranensis | reverse complement strand
AAGTGATCTTTTCTTGTGGCCGCATTCAACCTTCGGTAGTCTATGCATACTCTCCAAGAATTTTGCACTCTTGTCGCTATAAGTTCACTGCTTTCATTTTTGATTGTGGTCAACCCGGATTTCTTTGGCACCACTTGGACCGGGCTTACCCACTCGCTATCCGAGATAGGATAGATGATGTCCGCTTCAAGTAGCTTAGTGACTTCTTTTTTCACAACCTCAAGAATAGTTGGATTAAGTCTCCTTTGAGGTTGTCGGACCGGTTTTGCTCCTTCTTCAAGAAATATGCGATGCGCATACTTGGGGGCTTATTCCCACTAGATCCGCCAAAGTCCACCCGATTGCCCTTTTGTTTTTCCTCAATACATTTAGCAATTTTTCTTCTTGTTGAGGAGTTAACTCTTTTGCAATTATCACATGGAGTTCTTGGGCTTCATCAAGATATGAGTATCTTAAATGGGGTGGTAGTGGCTTCAATTCCATCTTCTTTTCATTCTTTGAAGTTTGAGTTTCTGGATGGTTTGTATGGTGTGTGGTGTTTAATTTGCTTGGATCTTCATTTGCTTCTTCAATCATGTACTTCTCATCTAACTTTGCAAGGTGCACTTCGGCAACCATGTTATCAATTGGGTCACACCGGAATAGAGAGTGATTCTCCGGCGGATGCTTCATTGCTTCCTCTAGGCTGAAACTTACGACTCTCCCATCTATTTCAAATGAATAGGTTCCCGAGTAGGCATCTAGCTTAAATCTAGAAGTTCTCAAGAATGGTCTTCCGAGTAGGATAGATGATGCTCTCTCGGTTTCGCTTGATGGCATTTCAAGGACATAGAAGTCAATTGGAAACACCAAACCTTTGATATTCACCAATACGTCTTCTGCAACACCCGTCACGGTTATTATGCTTTTATCCGCTAGGACAAATCTTGCCGTCGACCTTTTTAGTGGTGGCAACTTCAATACCCGGTAGACGGAGAGTGGCATGATGCTAACACATGCTTCGAGGTCACACATACAGTCTATAAATTGAACTCCGTTGACGGTGCAAGTGACCATACAAGGGCCCGGATCATCACACTTCTCGGGCAATGCTCCCATTCAAGCGGAAATATAACTCCCTAATTGGATGGTTTCCAATTCAAGAATTCTATCCTTGTTCATGCATAGATCTTTAAGAAATTTTGCATATCTAGGAACTTGATGGATAGCATCAAAGAGGGGGATGGTTACCTCAACTTTCTTGAACATTTCTATCATTTTGGGGTCGAGTTCTATGCGCTTTCTAGCTTTCTTTGCAAGTGTTGGGAATGGGAGTGGTTGAGCAATTTCTTCTTCCAAGGTTCTCTTGGCCTTGGGGGTCTCCTTTGTTGGTTGAGCTTCATCCTCAATTATAACTTGTGGTGTTTCCTCTTCTTCTACCTCTTCTACATCTATTTTCTCCTCCTCTTGGGCGATTGTGATAGGATTTGAGTCTTTTGCTCCCTTCTCTTTTAATTGTGTTCCGGATCTAAGGGTGATGGCATTGATGCCCCCCTTAGGATTGGGTTGAGGTTGAGAGGGAATGACGCTTTGGATTGGGGGTTGATGAGTGGAATTTGATGGTGTATCCATTCGTGCAAGAAGAGCTTTTAGTGTAGAGGTGAGGCCGGTGAGGCTGGAGGCAAGTGTGTTTTGTAGTTCCTTTTGGCCTTGGATGATGGTCCGGAGTGTCTCGTCTTGGTTGGAGGGGGTGGTTGCATATGTGAGTAGAGGAGCTTGTGATTGGTTGGGTGGTGGTCTTTGATGTAGTGGTTGGTATGTTTGGTAGTTTCTTTGTTGGTTTTGTTGGTTGTATGGTTGATTTTGTTGGTTATACGGTGGCCGGTTTTGTGAGAAATTTTGTGAGTTGTTGTTCCATTTTTGATCTCCTCCGTTGTTGTTGTTGTCCCTATTTTCTTGTTGGTGATTGTCTCTCCAATTTTGATTATGGTACCCACTCCCTTGATTGTAGCTTCCTCCTTGATAAGGGTGCCCTTGGTTAGAATTACCGCCTTGGTAGTACCCTTGATTTGGGCGGTCATAGAAATTATGGGTAGCCGCCAAGGTGTTATCTTCTTGAAGACTTGGGCACTCATCCGTGTAGTGAGAATAGCAAGAACAAACGCCACACATTTTTTGAGGGACCAATTGTTGGTTGTGTTGTTGAGGGGGTGGGGGTTGTTGTTGGTATGATTGAGGTTGTTGTGGTTGTTGTTGGTTCAATTGGAGTTGCCTTAAGATGGATGTCATTTCGCTCAAGGATTGAGTTAAAGCGGTGGTCTCACTACTAGTTGATACCTCATTCACGCTTCTCGGGCGGTTGACTCTTCGTCTCATATGTTGATTGGATTCGGCTAAGTCGATGATAAGTTGCCATGCCTCCTCTGCTGTCTTATACTTGGACAAAGAACCATTGCTAGAGGTGTCCAAGAGAGTTCTATCTTGTTCTCGCATCCCTTGACATATATATCCAAGCAATACTTGAGTGTCAAGCATGTGATTAGGGCATGCGTCTAGTAGCTTACGAAACCGTTCCCAATACTCGTATAGCGGTTCCGTTTCACCTTGCACGATACAAGACATTTCCTTCCTTAGCCTATCCATCTTCTCCGGAGGCAAGAATTTATCCAAGAATCCTCTTCTTAGTAAGTCCCAATCGGAGGTGACTTCACTAGATAGAGTGTAGAACCATTCTTTCGCCTTGTCCTCAAGAGAGAAAGGGAAAGCAAACAACCATATAGCAACTTCATCGGATCCTTCCCTTCTAGTGGTTGAGCATATACGATGAAAGTCCTTGAGATGTCGAATAGGGTCTTGTGCGGGAAGCCCATGAAACTTAGGTAGGAGGTTGATCAAAGCGGTCTTCAATTCAAAATTTGCATTCAAGTTGGGATGAGTTACATGAAGGGGTTGAAGGACATAATCC
>NC_029775.3:97128092-97137009 GCF_000817695.3 Arachis duranensis | reverse complement strand
TTATGATTCTTTGAAGGTTTTAGCAAAATTGAAAACAAACAATCAATCCTTAGAAGACTTGGCTTAGGGTTGGCATTAGAAATTCTATCCTTATAGTCCTCTCAATGATGACAACAATTAGGCCTTGCTTCATTTAGTTAACCCCTAGGCATAGAGGAAAGTCAAATGAGAGTAATCAACTTGAGTTACAAGTCCTAGCTTTACCTTATGGAAATCTAGCTTTAGTATACTCCAAGTCAATTAGCAATCCCTAATTCCAAATCAACGATTGGCACAACTATTCAACTTCTTCTAATGGCCCAAACCCTATGCCAAGTGAGAAACTTTTACTCCATAACTAGTGTTGGCATTTCATCAAACATTTGGTGAGCAAGAGCGAAAGCCATGGTAATTTTGAGAAGAAAGTAGAATTAAAACTATTTCAACACAAGGAACTAACAACAATTAACATAGAACAACAATGGAAATGAGATTCTAAGGAAATTGATTAAATCCAAAACTACAAATTGAATCCAAGATCTATGAGAATTGAGCAATTACAAACACTAATTGAGATTGGAGAAGAAGATCTATGACATGAACAAAATGAATTGAGAATTGCAATGGATCTCACCAAAGAGTGGATGAAAATTTAGAAATTTGATGAAGATGAACCCTAGTGAGAGCTTTGAATCTCTCTCCTTCTCCACATGTGTAACTAACTATCTCCCAAAATATCTAAAATCTAGAAAATGAGCTAAAAGTTGCTTAACCCTTGTTCCCTTGGTCTTCTTAAGCTTTTCCCGCCAGAGCACTTCCCCAAAATGGGATTCCCAACTGCCTCCACGCCCAAGTCACGTGACTTTTAAAAAAAATCATATTCGAACATCGGCGCGCATGCGCAATGTACGCGTGCGCGTCCACGGAGCATCTTGTAATGTGCGCGGAGGCGTAACGTACGCGTGCACACCATCGGAGATCATGGCCTAGCCGCTACGCTAGCCGGCTCGTGGCTTGGCTCTTGGCTTCGACTTCTAACTGCTCAATCCACGCGGACGCGTCAAGTGCGCGCGTGCGCCCATGCTGAGATTTCCAAAGTTCAATTCTCATGCTCCCTTCCTTTGCACCTGTTCTCCTTCTCTCTTCCGGTCCGTCCCTGCCCTATATTCTGAAACCACTTAACACACAGGTCACGGCATCGAATGGCATCGAGAGAAGATTAGAAACATATCTAATTTAGTGCAAAATAAGCATGTTTTCATCCATGAGGCAAAATTAGGAAAGGAACACAAAGTCTTGTATTTTCATATAGAAAGCGTGTGGAATTATTGATAAAACCCCTGAAATCAACACAAGATAAACCCTCAAAATGGAGTATATCAACTGTCCAAGAAAGAAATCTCAAACAGAAATTTCAAAACAAACCATGAAAGAACAAGATAATTAACTGAGTAATCTCGAGAATTAACCCCTAACGTTTCCAAAACCCACGATTCGCATTACTTACAACTCGTATATCATCTATGATAACCTATTAGTGCTTCCATATACATAAGCCACTAGTATTAAGCAGGCCAAACTTAATATTAAGAAATATCAATGATAGACTAACAGCATTAATCAATAGACAGTCATGTACATAAAGTTCTAATTCTTGTTATCTGGATAAGACCTATAACATGATAGATGCTCAGAGCATGCAATGAAGCATAGTTAGTCCATTCCCAAGGCTCTAATATGGATGAATGACTCTGATACCATAATATAACACCCTAACTATCAGAATGTCACGCTTCCTGCTGCGCCACTTTGATAATTCCAGTATTACGATGACTCTTATAATATTTAATACTAAAATACGAGCCTGCTTAAATTTTAAATCGTATTACCGCTCAAAGGAATTTTTAATAGATAACATACATCCATACAAAACTCAATACTTATAGATAGAGGACACACACACACATCTTATTAATTTTACAAGGATTACATAATCAGAATCCTATCCGTCTTATTAAAACTTGTAAAGATGAAGATGAGGGAAAAAGCAACTAATACAACACAATATCATTAAAATAGAAAAGGAAAATAAATAAACTCTTCCGAACTTCGTTGCCCATAACCTGAAAAAGAAAGGACCTGTAGGGGAGTGAGAACATCGTCCTCACTGGTTCTCACTATGGGGTTAGGGAATTATTATAACAGAATACGTGAAAATAAAGTTATTTCTAAAGTACCATGATTAATAGTCGGCTTATGTATCTTTTCAAAACTAAAGATTTAATATTCAAAATCCGAAATTCTTTTTAAAAGAAGAGGCTGTTAATTCTTCAAAAATCCTAAACCCATTTTAAAAGTTTTTCCTAAATAGTATGAATGGCCAAGTTGTTCCAACCATAGGTTCATTAAGTCTATGCTGAACCAGTTTAGTTTTTCATACTTTTCTAAACAAAAAACACAAACCACACAGCCTTCGGCCCATCTCGTAATCAACCACGGCCCTAGACCCAAGCAACTCAATCAAAAACCAATTCACCACAATCCAACCAATTTTCAGTCACAAACACAAGTAAGAAGGTTCAAACACAATCAAGTAGTTACATCAAGTAGGGCAATTAGCAATTAAACATAAATAATCACATAGGCAAACCAATTACAATATGCACACCCAAACATGTCACATAGATGCATATGATGAATACATGTCCTATAGCTGATGATATTATCTATCTGTTTATAGGCAATCTGACACGTCCTGGTAGATAACCATGGATTGAAACACCCATGCGGAGCAAGCGGGTTTGAACTACAACCCCCTTACTACTACCCGTTCAACCTAGAGCCAGTGGAATAACCACTACTGCGGCTACTACCCAGGCGAGTGTTTAAAAGCTCAACCTGGAGCAAGTGGGACGAACCACAACCCTTACTACTACCCAGGCATCAAAATTACTGACCTGGAGCAAGCGGGACAAACCACCATCTTTACTACTATCCAGGTATCTCAAACATACATTCATTTATACCATATATCACTTTCTCCTCAAATCACTTTACCTTGCAACCAAAAGTCCTTTCTCTTTATAGCATTCTTTTCCACACCATCTAATTTCCCAAACCAACCTCAAAATCATTTCATTCTTAAATCATCCGCTTAACCACTTTAAATTAGGAATTATTAAGTAATTACCACCACAAAGTCTCAAGATCTTGAGGGAGAATCTACCGAATTTTAATTTCTTAAATTCATTAAAGATCCTTAAAAATCATTGTTTTCCTAATTTGAATCAAAATGAAATCACAAAAATCAGAAGTCCTAAACAATTTTCAAAGTCGAATCACTTAGAACAAAACCAGCCCATTCAAATCAAAAGCACCTTAAAGTTCACTTTTAAAACCAATTCTCTGACTTCTTCCAAAACGTCACAAACAGAGTTACTCAATCAAAATCCAATTTCCTTTAAATCCACTAATACTCTTCAATTAAAATTCTTAAGTCAAATTCAAAAATATAAACCCTTTTCACATTTAAAACAGCCTTAAGACATAAGTTTCTTTGAAATGACTTGCTTCCAAAAGAGATATAATATTTTTCTCAAGAAAACAAGACTAAATTATAATTTTCATTTCAATAATTCATTTCAAAACATGGTTCATCACTTTCTTGAATAATTTAAGTAAAATAGTAAAAGTCTTAAACTCATAATTTTCTAAATAGCATTTCAATAAAATCTCAGATTTTATAGAAATTTCGGCAGCATCTCCTCTAAAACTTAGATTTTGCCACCCTTTTCGGGTGCCAACCAAACCATTCTACAACCCTTTTCAACGAGTTTAAAACCAAATCAGTTTAAAATCAAGTTAATTCCAAAAATTCATATCATTCTCATATTTCAAGAAAATAGATTCAAACTCAATTCATTTTCAACGGAATAAACTCGTTTTCAAGACTTTAAAGAAACAACTTCGAGAACCGTCCGTTTAGCAAAACCAACAATAATCCAGTCAAGCAAACATTCCTATCCAACCAAGACAACTAACAATACATAAGATTTGTACAATCACTAAAGATACATTTCTATCATCAGTATCTATATATAACAATTCTAATTTATAAAGTATAGTTTTCTGAAAAAAGCCTCTACCTCGATAAGTGAAAACATAACCCAAGTGCGTCAACTGAACTCTTTTCTCTCAACCCAAAATTAACGGCAACCGAAATCTCAGCTCTGCTTGCTTTCCCACTAGTAGAAACAGCCTCAGTCGCAACAGGAAAACTCGGTTTCTTATTCCTAAAAAAAACATTAATATCGCGAAAAAATCTTAAAACACACAATGGAAAACTAAAGGTGAGGATTCCGAGATAGAGACACTTACTGGAATAAAAGGAATGGCGCAGCAGCCACCCCAAACTTAACCGGCAGCAGCTCAGACAGTGGCCAGAAGCTCAAGTGGCTCTGCAGCAACCTCAATTTTTGACACGCAACCCCATAAAATTAACATTACAACATCTATACATCAGAATCCTTAACCACAGATAACTAGAATGATTACAGTACGAGCTTCAGGGCACATGCAACTTACTGTGAAAGGAAGAATGACGGAAGTAGAGCAGTAACTTCGACGACAATCTCCTACAGCAACAGCACCGTTTCCTAGTAGCCAGAGGTGCGGCGGCGCAGCCTCCAGCGTGGCAGTGGCGAATGGCAGTGCTTTTCTTCCTTGGTGCATCCCTGAGTCGCACGTCTTCTCTCCCTTCCCTGGATGGCGGCGCGCAGCAGTGACATACCCAACTGCGGTGTCGACAAGGCTCAGTGACGGTGGCGCACACAGCAACGATTACACAAACAGCTTGCCTCCTTTCTCGCATCACACCGTCTATGTCTCTCTCAATCTTGGTGTCGCTCTCCCTTTCTCCTTCGAGCTCGACAGCATCGGACCCACGGCGGCAGTGACGGTGGTAGCAAGGATGAATGCGCAAACACAGCAGCGACAACGCTCTCCTTTCTATCCTCTCCTTCTCTTCTTAAGCCTTCCCTTCCCTTTCTTTCCGTTTTCCCTTTTCTTTCTTTCTTTCTTTGGCTTTTCTAAAGCTGCTAGATATTGGGTTTTAGGGACGGTTGGGGAAGGAGGGTTGGTGGCGGTGAATAGAAAGAAACAAGGAAAAGAAAAGATAATTATGAAGTCAAAGAAGAGAATTAATATTCAAAATTTATATAAATATATAGAAGAAAAGTAAATTAACGCAGTTGTCGACTTCCATAAATGCGTGTGCTCAGGTCTGAGGATATCAGGATGGACAACTTGAATAACTTCTAGTGCCGAGTATGGCATCCAAATAAACTGCAACATGTAGGATCTTTATGTCAAAAGTTCGTATGTGATGAATACACCTAAACAAGGAAAAAGTGAAACATGAACAAAAGTCATGGCAAGTTATACTTACATCATCTACTCTCAACCTGTCCAATCTATGTCGGGTAGTAATGACCCGAGGACCCTTCTCTTCTGATGATGGCATGTATTTACCCCACCTGCAAGATTCATCGTCGGAGCCATTATACATATGGTAAAAGTGATTCACATGTAAATAATAAACGTTATGTTTGTAGTTAAAGTATATCAAGCTAAATAATAAGCATTATACTCACCTCGATGCAAGAGGCCAGAGAATGACATCAAACCCTCTCGACCTGAATGTGGGGAACCTCCAAAATATCCAGGACTGCAGCAATGCTAGTGGCCCAGCTAAGTTCTTTACATTCCGATCGGTCACTCTGCAGAGACACCTATATAACCAAGATAACGTGGCCGAACCCCAGCTATACTTACCGAGTCCGTCGAGATTTGCAACATACAGGAGCCAGCATGAGTGAACTCTGGCACCAGACTTGTCGCCAAAAAGTATCGTGGACAACAACATCATGATGTAACCACACGCATAGACCTGTACTGTTAGCTCTGTAGCATCAGTCGACATGACTCTAAACCTATTTTGAAACCAGCCATACGACACGGTGAACTCATCGATACAGTCCTCAGGCTTTCCACCCTCCATCAACTGCTCAAAGTCACTGAGACAACCACTAACTGGAAATCCATCAACAGGGAAGCCGAACTGATATGCTACATCCTATAAAGTAACAGTGCACTCCCCAAATGGCATGTGGAAAGTGTAAGTCTCTGGACGCCATCGCTTAACAAAGACACTAAGCAGTGGCTCATCCAGCTTAAACCAATAATCATTCAGCCTAGCAACATGCAGCAATCTGGTGCTATCTAAGTAAGGCATAATACGGTCATACAATATCATATTTTGTTGCCTACGGATGCTTCGTACACACCAGGTTGGCTGATAACAGAATAACATGCATAGTCACAACTCAACATCGCATGATAACCAAAAACATGTATCAGAAATCAACCTCACTCCTAAACCAAACAAGAACCATACCAACCCTAAGCATTTTAAGCTAAAGGTTTTACAAATTTCTAACAAACAAGCTTTTTTTTCCAAAAAAATCACATTATTATAACTAAACACATCAACGTTATTGACTATATCAGTTGTAAACCAAATTAACCTCTAACCTCTTCATCGATAAAACCTGCCACGTGCACGATGCCGTTCAATCGGTACATCTCACCTTCGTTCCTCACCATCTTACACTGCCCCCAACGCCACCAAACCGACCTTCAACTGCCGCCAACCCAACCTTCCACCGCCGCCCTTATCACTTCAATCCTCCACTATGGGCCACTGTCAACGCCGTGCACCGGAGGCCACCCCTTCCGCCGCCTAACCAACCTTCCACCGCTGCCGACTTTCCTCTACTACACCATTCCTTCACTTTTTGGCCATGGCTCTCCTCCACTCAAGTAAGCTCCTCGCCGCTAATGGGGTCTACGAATAAGACATTACTCGTGGAAAGGTAACTAGGATTGGGGGTAATACATGATTCATCCTAGGGTGTTGAGGGGTGTATATATGCACGTAAATCGTGCTGGGTTGGTGGGGTTAGGATTGCACGTAAATCATGCTAGGGTATTATAGGAATTGGATTTGCACATAAATCGTGCTAGGGGTAGTGGGTTAGGAAGAGCATGTAAATCGTGCAAGGGTAGGGGGTTTTAGGTTAAAAGGCATTAACCATCTTAGCCTAAGACGATTTACTTGTTTCTTCTAACACACAGGGGATTGGGACGATTTATGCCTTCTTCAGCTATGCAATTCATGCATAAATCGTCCCAGGTTACAATGATTTATATATTAATTAAAGCACACGAGGTTAGGACGATTTATATATTATATGATTTAGGGGATTCACGTTCACAAAAACCATTTAGGGGAATCACGTAATATAGAAAGCCAAATAATTTATTTAAATAAAAAAACCTAAAAAAACATAACATATAGTATTTATATTAGATATTTGTTTAGTTAAAATTTATATAAATATATAGAAGAAAACAATTTTAGTATCCGTCATTTTATTAAGGTAGAAAAATTAAGATTTTGTTTAGTTAGGGTTTGATTTAGGGATTAGGGTTTTGGGTATGAAATTGAGGATTTTAGATTAATCTGAATATTAATTAAATCTTTAAAATTATTCTAAAATATTATTTATTGTATCAAAATATTAATTGATTTGAAATCAAATACTTTAATTGAAATTATAAGATAATATAATTAATTTTCTTTATTTATAAAAATATTAGTATTAAATTTTGAAATCTCAATTATTTAAACTAAATCGTATAAAATTCTTATTATTTTACATTTGCTAAATTTTATAATTTAAATATAAAAAATAATTTAATAATGATAAAATCAGATAAAACCTTAAATTATTTTAAACTCAATTAATTAAATTTTTTTATTATCTTTAATAAAATAATTTTTGAGATTAAAGTACTTAATGAATTAATAAATCGAAATTAGCTCTTAATAAGATTTTTTTAAAATTTCTGGATCTTACATTGTTACTTGTCAGTATATTTAGCAACGATTTTAGATAACCATTAAGAAAATTGTCGTTAAATAATTTGCAACGATTTTAAAAATATCAAACGGACATTAATATAGAACACATTAATATTTATTTTGTCTTTATTAAGGTCAAATATTTTCTTCGTAGAGTTAATATTTGAGTTTGTCTTTGGTTTTTACATATTAGGTTGAACATGAGGATATTCTGAGGAGCATAGATGAATCAGGCTCTTCTTTAACATGGCATGAATACAAATCCATGAAATTTACCCAACATGTAATATATGTTACAATTAAATTAGAAATCTCGTTTTTTATTTATTTATTAGCAGTGGTGATTCTTCCTTAATTAACTACGTACTAATTAAGGGGAACTTTAATTACCATATGTTTAAGTGCTTGATATGTGCATTGTGAAATTTAGGTAATCAACGAGGCTCTACGATTTTCAATTGTAGTTCCTGCATTGTTAAGAAAATCTTAGAAGGATATCCCAAAAACGGTAGGTATATGCTCATTATGATTAGAATTTAATTTTTTATGGACTATCATTACATGTGCATCTAATTATATAATATTACATGATAGAAAAAAATTTAAGAGGTCAGCACTTTTATTAAAATTTAACCATTACTTAATCAGTAAAAGAAATTAAAGTGAACAATCTCACATTATTAGATATAATTTCACACCATTAAAAACACTAATGATAACTAATTAATAGCTATAAATTACAAAATTTACTGACTTCCTAACACTTCTCCATAATAAAAATACTAATTTTTTACATTAATCATACGAATAGTCATTTAAAAAAATAGACATAATTAGATAATTATATAAAATATTTTAAACTATGAACAATTAACCTCTTATTGTTGTTCACTCTAAATATTTGAAAATTTTTTACGTGATGATAATATATTACTTATTATATTGATCGTCTTT
>NC_029775.3:97094968-97128016 GCF_000817695.3 Arachis duranensis | reverse complement strand
TAGAAAGTATACAATTGTCTATTAATATATTAATTTTTAATAACATATATATATATATATATTTAATTTTAGCACATAATTATTCATTACTGTATCTTTTAATAGCTGATGATGACAAACTTTCATACTTTCCATTATGCATTCAAGGACCTTGATTCCGCTACTGTGTCAAATTATTTCAATCCTTTTGGTGGAGGAATGAGACAATGTCCCGGGGCTGAGAAAAGTAGAGCATTCTTGGCCACTTTCATTCATGTCTTCGACACAAAATATAGGTAACCATTTAAATATAATTAAGCAAAACATGACAACTTTTTAACGTTACATAAAGAACGCGAATCGGATTGGATATGACCAAAATTTTGATCTAATCTGATTGGATCCAATATTCACATTGTTTAAGCTTGGATTCGATCCGATTCGCATATTTGCAGATCGGATCAGATCGAATATATCTGCAAAATATAAAAATATTTTTAAAACCTTATTTTATTAAAAAAATACCAATAAAATTCATTTTTTTATTCTTTTAAATATGTTTACTCTTAAAATAATATTAAACATACTTTTCTTAAATAATAAATTAAAATAATACAACATATATGATAATTATTAGTTGAAATAAAATATAAAAAAGAATATTTACTTATTTATTTCTTTATTTTTGCGGATATTTACACAAATTCCGCAATCCGATCCGATAACCTTGCGGATCAAGTCCATATCCATAATTTTTGGATCGAATTTGGAACAGATATGCGAATCGAATTCGATGCATAAATACCCCTAGAGTTACATACGTTTTTTCTTTCTACAAATCAGTGATTTATAATTTACCTTTTTAAAAGAAAATTTTATTCAAAACTTATAGAAAAAAACAATTTTTTTCTTAAATAAAACATTTTCTTTCATTGTTTCTTTTTCGAGATTGAAATTAGAGATTTTTTCATAAATCTATTATCAATTCAATATGTTAAAAATATACTAAAACAACCATGTTAGGTATATAAAATTAGCTATTATGTATTTATGTATAAATATGTGTTATTAACTTATTTTTAATGTATATTTTATATTAATGACTAATTTTAGTGTATAAATAATATTTTTATATTAAAAGTATAAAAATTTAAATTTTGAATAAAACTTTTCCTTTCATTACTATCTTATCTAGAGTTGTTATAGCCCTTGTTATTTGTTAACCAATTTTGCTTTTAAATCATATGACATACATTAAATTAGTTTCGTAACTAGGGACGGTAGGGGCAAATTTTTGTTCCTCCCGATCCTGTCCTATCGTACAATAATCTGCATCAAATCTGCTTTATTTTTACTTGTAAGTAATAAAAAGTTAAATTCTAATTTGTCTGGTCGCTTCTGTGGGAACCTACCCTATCTCTATCCACTCCTATAATTATTAAAATTCAACAAATAAAATAAAATTTTAAAATTTATATAATTATCATTATATACATAACGTAAATTAAAGTAAAAATTTAAATATGATACAATATTATTAATTTTTTTATATATATTATATATATTATATACCGGACAGATATGGGCGAGTTTAATCGAAATCCGACTCCCGCTCTACCCCGCCCAAAAATCCGCCCCATTAAAAATCCATCCGAGTGGAGGGGCAGATAATTACTCGCCCCAAATGAGTAGGAGCGGAGTTGGTACCCATGGATTCGGATAGTGTTGCCACCTTATTCATATCCCGTATAGCAAAATAAATTCATCGTTTGTTAAATTCTCTTTATTGATATCAGGTGGAAAAAAGTCAGGGAAGGGAGACTTGTTCAGAATCCCATGCTTGGAATTCGCGGGGGAGTTCATATCAAAATTTGGGAGAAGCCAGCTCATAACTAAAATTAAAGCAAAAAGCTATATATTTTGAATGGATAAGAGAGAGCGAAGTTAGTGTACGTGTGTTGTGAAATAAAAGAATGAACATTGAAAAGAATACTCAATGCTCATAGTGAAGAAATTAGCTAGTGTATCGTAAAACTCTACTCCCCGTCATTGGATTTATAGTAATACAATAACAATAAAAAACTATCCCCATATTTATTGCTATGTTTGTAATAATTTGTGATTTAGTTTTTCGGGGAATGTAGTTTATAAAACATAAATGTATGCTCAAAGTGTGAAAAATAAAAATGTAGCAGATAAAGCTAAGATAGACGAATTCTACAATAATGTTTATTCTACTCATTCGTTTTGGCCCAAGACCCTCACTTCACACTACCATGGCTACCATGCTATGTTCGAAATAAATTAAATTTTGCTGTTGGCTGGAGCTTGAGGCCTAGTTTAATGTCATATATGGTTGATTGGTTGATTTAACCATTTGGGATAATCGAAATTTACCTGGAATTTTTAAAAGGTTAGATAGAAATCTTCCAAACATTTGTTGGAGAGTAGAATAGTTTCCAAATTAAAGCTAACGTTCATATATGCTCATTCTCTCTTGGTTTTCATAGTAGAACCTAAGTGTCCTAATACAAGGGTGGCAAAATGCAATTACTGGTCCGCTCTGGCCTGTCCTGCCAAAGTCCACAATAAAAAAGAGTGGAGTTGAAAATGTTTTGTTTTGTTATATGGACTAAAAATTTTAGCAATTTATGCATTTTGGTAGGCTAGAAAATCAGAATCAGTGTAAGCAGTGAGATGGAGTTCTGTTGCTGGTTGAAATCTCAAACCAAAGTTGGCAATCCCACTTATGTATCTTAAGATTCGCTTGACGACCTTCCAGTGACTCTCAAGAGGCTGCTGCATGAATTGAGAGACTTGATTGATGCAGTAAACTAACTCAAGTCTAGTAATTGTTAGGTATTAGAGGGTACCTACAACCGAACGATATAAGGATGGGTTTGAGAGGACAAGACCACTAGTTTTAGTCAATTTCAGAGAGGAAGGAATGGGCGTGGCATATGAGTTTAGAAACTCTAATTTACCAAGTCTGATATGTTTGCCCTATGGACAATATTGATGAGTTTAGAAAACTCTAATTTAAATTGATAATGATCAAACATTATTAACATAATTAATTGCAAAATTATTAATTGAATTTTTGATCATATGAGCTAAACTAAATAATTTTGCTGTGCAGATTATGCTTGTTGGGCCGAAAAAAAAGAGAAAAATAAAACAAACCTATTAAAATATTTTCAGCATTGATACAATCTTGATTGTGGCTGAAACAATGAGTTGTATATTGGGTCAGATTCTCTTAACATTATTATTAGCCCAATTCAAATTTTAGTGGGAAACCCACTAGCTTGAACCAAATTGAAGAAAAGAGAGAAAGCAAATATTTTGCTTCATGCTTCGAACGGATCTCATCTCCATCATGTGGTGGATTTCAAATTAATTCACTTGAATTAACTTGCATTGGAAAGATGAAAGAGAAAGAGAAAAGTGATTTGATGGCTTTAAAGAAAGTGGAAATTTAATTCACTCTCATTCTCTCTCTTAGTTTCATTGAAAACATTTTTAATTTCTCTTTCTACTCTCTCTTCTCACTCTTGGTCACCTCACGGAGAAAGCATGGAAGCTATGTCAAGCTACCATAGAGAAGAAGAAGCAAGCAACAAGAACATCACAATGATGGCAAGAAAAAGAAAACAAAAAGTATGTTGTGGCTGAGATCTTCACCAAAATAAGGTAAGATTTGGTGAAGTAAGCTCAAGCTCTCCATACCAAAAATGGAAGAAGTAGATCTTGGTCAGAAGAAGAAGATATCAAAGGCATGGCTCGTCTCTACTTTTGTGTTCACTCATCACAGAAGGTAGCTAGGAAGGCTACGTGAAGAAGGAAGCAAAAGTGGAGAAGGAGGAGCTGTCATGCATCAAGAAGCATCAAGGGCTAGGAGTCCTTCTTGGAGTGCAAGTTAAGAGGGATGGCTCGGATTGGTAAAGCTTGGTGTAAAGGGAAGACTCAGAGGTAATTGCATGTTGGATATAGCATTCGGTTATCTCTCCTCTTTATCTGGCCGAACCGGTTTTTCTTGAAGAAGAAGAAGTTTAGCTTGGTTCAAATGGTTTCAACCGTGGAGGCTTCCCCCTCTATAAATAAGGGAGAACAGCCAGGGCTTGAAACAAGGAGAAAAGAGTGAAAGCACAGTGTTCCTATAGCTGCCCCAGCTAACAGAAGTTCTTCTCCTTCAATGTTCTTCATTTTGTATTTTTCTGTTTAATTTTGTCTGTCTTGAGTCTCATGGAAAAATGGCAAACAGTGAGGTTTGTATGAAAAAGTCATAGAGCAGAAAAAGGCAGAGTGTGCAAAATTAAAAGAAAAAGCCATAGATGTCCTAAAGGTCCTTTGTACATCTGTGTTGTGTTTCATGATTCTGTGGGAATCCCCTTATAAGTTGGGTTAGCACTTAGCAGTTGAAAGTTTGGCAATGACCAAGTCAAGTTCAGTTTTCTGATTAGTTTCTGGACTTGTCCCGGATAGGAAGGGTAGTTCCTAGGGAGAATTGGTGTATGTAATCAAAGATGATTATAGTAAAATTCCATCATTGTTGTGATGGAGACTGGATGTAGGCTGCATTGCACTTTGCAGCTGAACCAGAATATATCCTGGTGTGATTTTCTCTCTCTTCTGCTCCATTTCTGATTCTGCTGCTGATGAGACAAAACTGAAAAATATCTCCTGGCTGGTCACGAGACAAAACGAAAAAATCTCGTGGCTAGGCACGAGACAAAAACAAGAAATATCTCCTCAAGTTTTCTGAAGGACAGCAAGAGTTACTAAGCGAAAAAGGGGCTAAGATTCAACCCCCTTCTCTTAGCCACTGATAAAACATCAATTGGTATTAGAGCTTGGTCTCAAAGAGATCAAGCTTTGCAGCTTGGAGAAAAGATCCAGATGGCAGAAAATAGTGGCTCTAATCTGGTGTCTTACAACCTGACAGAAGGACAATCAAGCAACAGACCTCCTCTTTTCAATGGGAAAAACTACACCTATTGAAATGAGAGAATGAAGATTTTTGTGCAAGCAGTGGACTACAGACTTTGGAAAATTATCCTGGAGGGTCCTCAATTTCCAACTACCACAAGTGTAGAAGGAGTAATCTCTCTCAAACTTGAAGCAACCTGGATCGAAGAAGACAGAAAGAAGGTGGAGCTCAATGCCAAGGCTATCAATCTGCTCAACTGTGCTATCAGCTTCGAGGAATACCGACGGGTATAACGATGCACAATGGCAAAGGAAATATAAGACAAACTTCAAATCACCCATGAAGGAACCACCATAGTGAAGAAGACACGGATAGATATGATGAACAGAGAGTATGAAATATTTGCAATGAAGGAAGGAGAATCTATTGATGAACTGTTCGAAAGATTCAACATCATCATTGTTGGCTTGGATGCTATGGGAATTACGTATCCTGATTCTGTGCTTAGTGAGAAGAGTTTTGAGATGTCTCACTAAAGAGTGGAAAACTAAAGCATTAATCATATCTGAGAGTAGTAGTCTGGATTCCAGGACATATGATGACTTGAGAGGAAATTTGCTTGCTTTCGAAAACACTTATTTGAAAAAAGATTCAAAAAAGAAAGGAATTGCTTTTACATCTGTTACTAACCCCCTGGATGATGAATCCAGTGATAATTCCTCTGAAAAATAATTTGTGTTATTTGCCAAAAAATTCAGGAAAATGGTGAAGTTCAAGAAAAGAGGCAAGGGAAGCAGTTCAAGAAAACAAAAGAAATATTTCAGCAAGGTGACATGCTACAACTGCAAAGAGACTGTGCATTTTAAATATGATTGCCCTAAGTTGAAGAAGGAGGAGAAGCCAAAGAAAGGAAAGAAAAAGGGACTGATGGCTTCGTGGGAAGACTTGGAAAATGATTCGGACAATGATGAAGAATCAGAAACCAAGTCCCAACCATGTCTCATGGCAGATCACATTGAACAGGTAGTCTTTCATAACCCTGACACTGAAGATCTTCATCTTATGATAGACCATCTTTCTGAAAAAATTAGATATTTCCTACTTGATAACCAAGATCTTGAACAGCAAATCACCATTCTTAAAGTTGAAAATGGTTTTCTTAAAGAAAAACTAAGGGAGGCTGAAACTGTTGTTGAACTTGTTGAAGAAAACAAGCAGTTGAAAGCTCAACTTAGAAGTTATGAAAGTGATCATTCTGTTGTTGCATATGTAAAATGTTTTAAAGAAAATAAAGAGTTGCTGAAAAAGATCAAAAATCTTGAAAACGACTTAGCCAAGTTCACTTAAAGTTCTGAAAATTTAAATCAAATCTTGGCTAGTCAAAAACTACTATATGATAAATCTGGCTTAGGGTTTCACAAGAATTTCAAATCTGTTGAAAAACCTTATTTTGAAAACATAGCCTCATCTTCAAATGATACAAGGTTTCAAAACCCAACAAGATTTAACAAAACATCAACTCCAAGATTTTGTAGACTATGCAACCGAAATGGCCACTTTCCCATTCAATGCTTTTTTGGTGAAAGAATGATTGGTGACAAAGTTTACAAAGTTGTTTTTTACTACAATAGTTTGGGACATAAGAAATGGTTTAACGTGAAAGGATCCAAGAAGATTTGGATACCTAAGGTCACTTGAGCTCATTTTGTAGGTTTGCCTAGCATCCAAGCAGAAGGACAATATGTGGTATATGGACAGCCGATGCTCTAGGCATATGACCGGAAAGGCAACCTTCTTCATAAAGCTTGATGAGTATGATGGAGGGTTTGTCACTTTCGGTGATGATGGTAAAGGAAAAATAGTGGCCATTGGAAAAGTTGGTAAAAGTTTCTCATCTTCTATAAATGATGTTCTTCTTGTTGATGATTTGAAACATAATTTACTAAGTGTTAGCCAATTGTGTGATCTAGGATTTGAAGTTGTTTTTAGAAAGTTTGTGTGCTTAGTTGTTTGTGAAAAATTTGGGGATATTTTGTTTGAGGCTAAAAGGTGTAATAACGTATATGGATTGACTCTTGAGGACTTGAAAGATCAAAAAGTAACATGTTTTACCTCTCTTGAATTTGAAAAATGGCTATGGCATAAGAAATTGGGTCATGCTAGCATGTACCAAATTTCTAAGCTAGTTAAGAAAAACTTGGTAAGAGGAATTCCAAATATTAAATTTGATAAGGATCTTACTTGTGATGCTTGTCAATTAGGCAAACAAGTAAAATCCTCTTTTAAAACAAAAGACGTAATTTCAACCAAGAGGCCATTAGAGATGTTACACATTGATCTTTTTAGACCAACAAAAACTCAAAGTTTATGAGGTAAACACTATGGCTTAGTGGTGGTGGATGATTACTCTAGATTTGGTTGGGTACTTTTTCTTGCTCATAAAAATGATGCTTTTCATGCTTTCTCAACCCTTTGCAAAAGAATTCAAAATGAAAAAGATTTAAAAGTTGTCCATTTAAGAAGTGATCACGAAAAAGAATTTGAAAACTAAGACTTTGAAAATTTCTGTGATGATTTTGGAATTGCTCATAACTTTTCATGCCCTAGAACACCTTAACAAAATGGGGTTGTTGAAAGAAGGAATAGAAGCCTTCAAGAGATGACTAGGGCTATGTTATGTGAAAATGAGGTTCCAAAATTTCTATGGGATGAAGCTGTAAATACAACTTGTTATATTTTGAATAGGACCATCATTAGAAAAAGGGTTGAAGAAAACTCCTTATGAGCTATGGAAAGGAACCCCTCCTAATCTTAAGTATTTTCATGAAAATTTCTGTGATGATTTTGGAATTGCTCATAACTTTTCATGCCCTAGAACACCTTAACAAAATGAGGTTGTTGAAAGAAGGAATAGAAGCCTTCAAGAGATGACTAGGGCTATGTTATGTGAAAATGAGGTTCCAAAATTTCTATGGGATGAAGCTGTAAATACAACTTGTTATATTTTGAATAGGACCATCATTAGAAAAAGGGTTGAAGAAAACTCCTTATGAGCTATGGAAAGGAACCCCTCCTAATCTTAAGTATTTTCATGTTTTTGGATGCAAATGTTTTGTACTTAACAACAAAGAAAATCTTGGTAAATTTGATCCAAAATCTTATGAGGGAATGTTTGTTGGATACTCCACCACTAGCAAAGCTTACAGAATTTACCTCAAAGAACATAGAACCATAGAGGAATCCATACATGTATCTTTTTGTGATTCTAATTCAATTCCCAGTATTGTGATAGAAAATGATTTAGATTGTGAAGAAGTTATCAATAAAGAAACCAATGAAGAGAATCCCAAGTCTATTCAAAATGAAGAATCTGTCTGCCCAATTTTGTCTCGTCAGAATGGAGGAGACATTTCTGATTTGACTCCTAAATCAGCAAGAGAAACTAGAACAGAACAACCCACGGAAACTCATCAAAGCTCAACACACCTTCAAACACCAAGGGAATGGAAGTCCATGAGGGGTTATCCTCATGACTTTATCATTGGTGATCCATCACAAGGTGTAACAACAAGATCCTTATACAAAAGGCAATCCAAACCAAGCAACTTGGCTCTCTTGTCACAAATGGAGCCCAACAATGTGAAGCAAGCCCTTGAAGATCCCTCTTGGGTCAAAGCTATACAAGAGGAGCTGGCTCAATTTGATAAAAATGAGGTTTGGACACTAGTATCTCATCCGGATGGTAAGGAGGTTACGGGTACTAAGTGGGTTTTTTAAAAATAAACTTGGTGAGGATGGAAAAGTTGTTCGTAACAAGGCTAGATTAGTGGCCCAAGATTACGATCAAGAAGAGGGTATAGATTTTGATGAGTCTTTTGCTCCGGTAGCTAGAATGGAAGCAATTAGGTTGCTTTTTTCCTATGCTACCCATAAGGGTTTCAAAATATTTCAAATGGATGTTAAATGTTCTTTCCTTAATGACTTTATTGATAGAGAAGTGTATGTGGCACAACCCCCCAGTTTTGAAAATAAATAATTTCCAAATCATGTTTTTAAACTCTCTAAGGCTCTTTATGGTCTTACGCAAGCTTCAAGAGCTTGGTATGAAAGGCTTAGTGCCTTCTTATTGGAAAATCACTTTCAAAGGGGTACCACCGACACAACTTTATTTATTAAAGCATCTAATGATGATATTCTCCTAGTTCAAGTTTATGTGGATGATATTGTATTTGGATCGGCCAATGAATCCTTGTGTGAAGAGTTTGGAAAACTCATGACTAGTGAGTTTGAAATGAGTTTAATGGGAGAGCTAACTTTCTTTCTTGGCCTCCAAATTAAACAAACTCCTAGTGGTACTTTTATTCACCAAGGAAAGTATGCTAAATAATTAATCAAAAAATTTGGCCTAGAAAATTCCAAACCAATGAGAACTCCAATACATCCAAACACTAAACTTGAAAAGAATGATGATGGAAAAGATATAGATGAAACAAGGTATAGAGGAATGATCGGATCACTTATGTATCTTACCTCCTCTAGACCGAATATTGTTCAAAGTGTGGTGTATATTCAGGATTTCAATCTCACCCAAAAGAATCCCATCTTTCAGCGGTCAAACGCATCATTAGATACATTAAGGGAACTAGTGATTATGGTCTATGGTATTCAAAATCTGATGAGTTTTGTGCAGTAGGATTTTGTGATGCAGATTATGCGGGAGATCAGGTGGATAGAAGAAGCACATCGGGCATGTGTTGCTTCCTTGGAAGCTCACTCAACATGTGGTCAAGCAAGAAACAAGCCACAGTAGCTCTATCCACAGCCGAAGCTGAATATATCTCTGCCTCTGCTTGTTGTTCACAATTAATATGGTTAAAAACTCAATTAGAGGATTATAAATTAAAAATTAATAGTATACCCTTGTTTTGCGACCATATGAGTGCCGTAAATATTTCAAAAAATCCTGTTTTGCACTCAAAAACCAAGCACATTGAAATAAAATATCATTTCATTAGAGAACATGTGCAAAAGGGAACTATTGATATTTAATTTGTAAAATCCAAAGATCAATTTGAGGATATTTTCACTAAGCCCTTGTGTGAAGACAGATTCTGTACTTTGAGAAGTAGTTTGGGAATGATAGAATTATGTTCTGTTGATAACTTGTGAATTTTTTGATTCTGTTTGGTTTTGTCTCGTAGAAAAGCAGGAGACAAATTTCAGGGTATGTTGAACGGGCCATGATATAGGGGGAGAGCGCTGACATTAATTTCCTTGGGCCCCACCAAAAACTCCTTGGCCTTGGTCTGACCCATTTCTGTTTGAGTTTGCCTTAATCATAATTTTGGGAAGTTGTCTTATCAAAGGAAGGAGTTGTGTGTCAAATCAAATCTTTATCCTTCTCTCATCCCTTAATTCTAGGAACTAATCCTTCAGTTTTTAATTTTAAATCTTTTCTTGGTTAATAACCACGCCTTTTAATAGTTAATAACTCCCTCCACTATCTCTCTCCAATCAGCATTTAATGTATCCCTAACCTCCCTCCACTCACCACTCTCTTCGGCCCCCTCTTCATCTTCCCTCTCCATTCACTCTTCTCATATCATGAAAAAGAAAGTTGCCCTAAGGAGGAGTAGCCGAACCCCCTTATCAAAAAGTCCTCCATTCTCAACCCCTCAAACCTATACACACATTCATATAGACTCCACATCCTCTTCATCCCACTCACCTCCATCCAAACAAACCAAAACAATGTGCAGGAAAGTGGTAACCCAGAAAACCTCAGGAAGAAGAAAAACTGGAAAGAACAAAGAACCAATCATGGAAGAAAAAGAAGAGGAGTCTCACACCTCACCTCCTTCCTCACCACCGAAGAAGGCAACCCCTGGACGAAGTTCACAGAAGACCAAAAGCTTTGTGTTACACAACACGAGAGAACCGGCCAATCTGGAATCATTGGAATTCAAAAATAAATACAACAAACCTCATTCACACTTTAATCCCGCAAGATTCAATTTGTGTGCCTCATATGAGTTCCACAAGGAAGTATTGGAGAAACGTCACTTGTGTGTCTCACACCTAGTGAATCTAGACACACTTATAGCAAAAGGAATGAACTTTTCTTCTCTGTTTGAGAATCTGAAATGGACTCCTCTGCTACATATTCAGAAACATGTTTACCCAGGATTGGTATGAGAATTTTATGCAAATATGAGGCTGATCGATAGTACCATTCATTTCTACGTGAAGCGGGTATATATGACTCTGAACTCGGAGACGATCAGCACTGTCCTGGGTTACACTGATGAGGGACCAAGAGCGTACATGTCTGAGAAATGGGACTCTCAGGTTAGAGTAACATACCAGATTGCCCTGCAACAAATCTGTGAGAACTTGTCTGGCTTGGATGGCACCGTCCCCATTCACAAGGCCCTCGGTCCCGAAAACTCATTGCTGCACAGAATCATTACTCATATTATGACTCCACAAAGTGGCTCACACAACAGAGTAATTATCTCCGATTCTCTTGTGCTTTTTACTATTGTTACTTCCTCTCCTATTTCTTTTGCATACCTTATGATAAGGCATATGTGAGAATCTGTTAAAAGTACCAAAAATGCAAACCTTCCCTATAGCATGTTTCTCACATGCATTTTTGAATTTTTTTAAAGTTGATCTAACAAATGAAGCTGTAGAGAATAAGGTCTCAATCATTAAAGGAGGAGGAGCTTCAGGTAAGAGCATGAAAGGGAAAAAGTCAATGCCCTCTGACAATGATCTAGAGAGCCGCCTTGCAGAACCCTCCAAGATGGCAGAATCAATCCGGAAAGTTCTCAATGAATTCTCTAACATGTCCAACATGATAGTACAATCTTACAAGGCTGCCCGCAAGCTAGCCTATGAAAATGAAAGGGCTTGGATGAAGTGCCAAGAAAGGGTGGGTCTAATGTTGCAGAATTTTGAAGAGGAGATATGGCTGCTGAAAAGGATGAAGGATCTGAATCGGAATTCAATCTCTCTTATGATTGACCACTATGCTTTCTGTTGATTTCTGGCTTTATTTAGCTTATTTTGATACTTTGTATGCTATTGTGGATACTTTAGACCTGTGATACTTTGATATTTTGGTGCTGATTATATTTTGAATATTTTGCATATCATTGTCATTTTTGCAGGTTCCCCCTTTGATGACAAAAGGGAGAGGAAAGCTGAAAAATTGAAAAATTGCTTGAAAAGTTGCTTGAACAAAAGACAGGGGCTGAAATCAAGTTGATTTATAATCACCCCTATACATATGTTGCTCTGATTTGTACATGTGTTGTTCTGATTGTGATTGCAGATTTATGTTTATCATGATCACCCCTGTTTTAATAATGTGTTGTGCTGGTATATTTGCTCTGATAATGTTTGCTGATATATGTGTTCCAATAATCTATTTTGTAGATATATCTGCTGTCATTGGAACTTAGTCATGATATGAAAAATTCCTTGGGATTGAATGAATAATTGACTGCCATGTTCTAAGTTGTTTGATCAAAAATTGGTTTTCATTGTTATAAACCAATATTGTTTTTGCCTTGTGATATAATGGATGGAATTTTTTCAAACTAATTGGCAGCAATGGTTTATGAAATTATCAAATATGACTTGATTATGATGTACTCTGTACTCAAGCTTTTTGTATGTATTGAGCAGAAAGTCCTTTTTGTGATAACAAGTTAGTTTTGTTTATCATCTCACATCTGCTCATAAATCAAGCCATTCAACATCTCAAAATAAAAAATGTTGAATAACATAGTTGCCTTAAGCTTGGTTTTAAAAGTTACAGGTGAAGCTTCCCTTGGTAAAATAGCATACATTAAGGGGGAGCCATGTAACAATTAGAAAGGAAGGAATCCAAGTATTCAAAGGGAGTACTCTAATCCTTGATTTATTTCCATTTCAATTTTTTTAATAATGTTTGTCATCAAGGGGGAGATTGATGAGTTTGGAAAAATATAATTTAAATTGATGATGATCAAACGTTATTAACATAATTAATTGCAAAATTATTAATTGGATTTTTAATCATATGAGCTAAACTAAATAATTTTGCTGTGCAGATTATGCTTGTTGGGTCGAAAAGAAAGAGAAAAATAAAATAAGCCCATTAAAATATTTTCAGCATTGATACAATCTTTATTGTGGCTGAAACAATGAGTTGTATATTGGGCTAGATTCTCTTAACATTATTATTAATCCAATTTAAATTTTAGTGGGAAACCCACTAGCTTGATCCGAATTGAAGAAAAGAGAGAAAGCAAATGTTTTGCTTCAGGCTTCCAACAGATCTCATCTCCATCATGTGGTGGATTTCAAATTTAATTCACTTGAATTAACTTGCATTGGAAAGATGAAAGAGAAAGAGAAAAGTGATTTGATGGCTTTAATGATGCTACACGTTACTCAGCAAACAAAGGAAGTGGAAATTTAATTCATTCTCATTCTCTCTCTTAGTTTCATTGAAAGCATTTTTAATTTCTCTTTCTACTCTCTCTTCTCACTCTCAGTCACCTCATAGAGAAAGCATGGAAGCTATGGCAAGCTACCATAGAGAAGAAGAAGCAAGCAACAAGACCATCGCAATGATGGCAAGAAAAAGAAAATAAAAAGTATGTTGTGACTGAGATCTTCACCAAAATAAGGTAAGATTTGGTGAAGTAAGCTCAAGCTCTCCATACCAAAAATGGAAGAAGTAGATCTCGGTTAGAGGAAGAAGATATCAGAGACATGGCTCGTCTCTGCTTTTGTGTTCACTCATCACAGAAGGTAGCTAGGAAGGCTACGTAAAGAAGGAAGCAAAAGTGGAGCAGGAGGAGCTGTCATGCATCAAGAAGCATCAAGGGTTAGGAGTCCTTCTTGGAGTGCAAGTCAAGAAGGATGGCTCGGATTGGTGAAGCTTGGTGTATAGGGAAGACTCAGAGGTAATTGCATGTTGGATATAGCATTCGGTTATCTCTCCTCTCTCTCTCTCTCTCTCTCTCTCTCTCTCTCTCTCTCTGGACGAACCGGTTTTTCTTGAAGAAGAAGAAGTTTAGCTTGGTTCAAATGGTTTCAACCGTGGAGGCTTTCCCCTCTATAAATAAGGGAGAACAGCCAAGGCTTGAAGCAAGGAGAAAAGAGTGAAAGCACAGTGTTTCTATAGTTGCCCCAGCTAACAAAAGTTCTTCTCCTTCAATGTTCTTCATTTTATATTTTTCTATTTAATTTTATCTGTCTTGAGTCTCATGGAAAAAAGGCAAACGTGAGGTTTGTATGAAAAAGTCATAGAGCAAAAAAAGGCAGAGTGTGAAAAATTAAAAGAAAAAGCCATAGATGTCCTAAAGGTCATTTGTACATCTGTGTTGTGTTTCATGATTCTGTGGGAATCCCCTTACAAGTTGGGTTAGCACTTAGCAATTGAAAGCTTGGCAGTGACCAAGTCAAGTTCAGTTTTGTGATTAGTTTCTGGACTTGTCCCGGATAAGAAGGATAGTTCCTAGGGAGAATTAGTGTATGTAATCAAAGATGATTATAGTGAAATTCTATCATTGTTGTGATGAAGACTGAATGTAGGCTGCATTGCACTTTGCAGCTGAACAAGGATATATCTTGGTGTGATTTTCTCTCTCTTCTACTCTATTTCTGATTCTACTGTAGAGGAGACAAAACTGAAAAATATCTCCTGCTTGGTCACGAGACAAAACAAAAAAATCTCGTGGCTAGGCACGAGACAAAAGCAAGAAATATCTCCTCAAGTTTTCTAAAGGACAGCAAGAGTTACTAAGCGAAAAATGGGCTAAGATTCAACCCCCTTCTCTTAGCCACTGATAAAACATCAAATATCATTGACTTACTTGGATTGACATAAAATAAACCTCCATCTGCTTTCTGATTAACTTTCAAACCAAGAAAGTAGTGTAATTTTTCCAAATTCTTCAATGTAAAATGAGTGCTCATCTTCTTAATAACCTCGGAGTGTAATCATTCGAGTTTTCGGTGACAATTATATCATCTACTTTAATGTGAATACATGTGATAATCCTATTTTTTAATTTAGTAAATAGAGATGTGTCTTCCCTTGTAGTAGTGAATTTTAATAGCTTCAAAACTCCAGAAATTTTTAGATACCAAGCTCTTGGCGATTGTTTTAAGCCACAGAGTGATTTGGACAGTTTACAAACTAAACTTTCAGGTCCTTGCTCGTAACCTGGGGGCTGCACCATATAAACTTTCTCATTTAAAAATGCATTGTTAACATCTAGCTGTCTTATATTCTAGCCTTTTGACACTGCAAAGAGAGAACATAGGCCTTATAACAAGGCTAAATATTTCTTTAAAATTAACTCCTGGCCGTTGACTAAAATATTGTGCCACCAATCTAGCTTTATACTTTTAAAGAGAGTCATCCAAATTAAATTTAATTAAAAAATTCTATTTACACCCTAATGGAACTCTTCCTTTTGCCAGAGGCATCAAACTCCAAGTGCAACTATGCAAGTTCTTATCAATGCCCCATATTAATCATCCATATCCTATTTCCAATGGGGAATTATAAGTGCTTCTTTGTGGCTTTTTTGTTTTCAAGAAGGTGCTAGTTGAGCTTTGAAGACCATTGGCTTAAAAATTCTATTCTTCGACCTTGTTGTCATAGGATGATAATTATGAGTTGTTGGATACTCAATCTCTGATTAAGTAGATGCTTTTGGGAAATTTTAGTGTTTAAGATCTCATTTTGAATTGGTGCAGATTCTACAAATGATGGACTATTTGAAGTCTGAAAATGAATTTGTGATCCAAACAAGGTGCCCAATGGTGACGAGACATTTCAGGGATGATCTAAGACTGGTTTAGCACCATTAGAGAGAATAATGAGAGAAGAATTTGGTGAATAAGAGCTAGCAATGACCTTGTCAGAATATTTAGCACTAAAACATGTCTTGAAAGGGAAGTTAGTCTCATCAAATTAAAGAAAACATGTGTGCTGAGTATTGTTTTTCTAGCTGCAGTTAAACAGTTGTATCCCTTGTGTTGAGGGCCATAGCCAAGAAATACACAAGATTCACTCCTATCATCTATCTTATATGAATTATATGGTCTAGTATAAGGGAAGCAAAGGCAATCAAAAGTCTTAAAGGACAGATAATTTGGTTTTGTTTTGAATAGCTTTTCTTGAGTTGAGATGTTACCTAGTAGTGGTGTTGGTAGTGAATTGATGAGTTTAACTGCGGTGATGAATGTTTCTCCCCAAAAAATATTAAGAATAACAACATTTGCCAACAATGTAAGACTATCTCAACAATATGTCTGTGTTTGCACTCAGCAGCACCATGTTGTTGATGCTTATAAGGGCATGAGAACCTCCAAACCACACCTTTCTCCTGCACACACTTGGACAAGACTATATACATACACTTTCATATTATCACTTTACACAGTTTTAATTTTTGTACCAAGTTGCAATTCAACCATTGTTTGAAAATGTTCAAAAATAGATTTAATTTGAGACTTGGAAGACAATAGATATATCCATGTAAAACGAGAGAAGGCATTAATGAGATGAACATAGTAACGAGAATTATTTATTAAGCTAATAGGATTAGGTCCCCAAATTCCAATGTATATCAACTCTAAAGGCTTTGTATACACCCTATTAGAGAAAGAAGGAAAAGGCAGCTGATGCGCTTTCCCTAAACAGTAAGATGGACACATAAAATTGAATGAACTCAAAGAAAGATTACATGACTTTAAAACTTTATTAGCCTCTTAAGTTGAAGGATTTCCAAGGCGAGCATGCCACAACAAGAAATATTTATTTCCTGGACATGAGCAAGAAAGGCAGCAACACTATGTTGCTTTGGATGAAATCTCGAAAACTTGCATAAGCCTTTGTCAACTGTTCTTTGGAGTATAACCTCTTTGAAAACCTTGTATTTAACAACACAATGATCATCATAAATCTCAAAGAAGACTTGATTATCTTTGACAAATTGATAAACACTCAATAAATTCTTTGAAATTTGAGGAACCAAGAGAAGCCTTTTAAGTAGGAATTCTTTTTTATTCAAATCTAAAATAAAAATTGAATTTCTAACATGGCTAATTGGTAAACCTAAACCATTTCTAATAGTCACTCTCTCTAAGCCAGCATATTCAGTCTTATCTATGAGATTCAAAGCGTTGGCAGTCATGTGATGTGATGCTTCCGAGTCCGGATACCAATTCGGATATTGAAGAGTTGAAGGAGTCACAAATTCTGCTTCATTTGCTAAGAGAGCACTAGAGTATGAAAGATTTGCTCCTGGACATTAAGAACTTGAAGCTACTTAATCTAAATGTGTACTTCCATAACCAGATTCATACTTGTACCAATAAGAAACTGCAGTATGTCCAAGTTTGTTGCACACTTGGCACTACACAGGTCTCAGAGCTACTCTTCCACACAATTGAGCCTCAGTAAACCCTAACCTACCACCTCTTCCAAACCTTGCACCTCCTCTACCACGAAAGAAGCTTCTGCCTTCATGAAAACCTCCGCTATTGTAATGATGAGGTGCTTGAGTTTGTGCCCTGTGCACTTGCACAAAATTATTTGGTTTCTTGTATTTTTCCAACAATTCCTCGTGATCCATGAGTAAAGCTTCAAGCTCCCCACAGTTACAGGCTTAGATATTGTTGTAATGGTTGTGATGAATGAAGTGTACTCTTCAAGAAGTCCATTTAAAATAGCTTCAATATGATCTAAATCATTAATCGCAGCTCCAACACAAACTAGTGAATCAACAAATTTCTTTATCTCTAACAAGTAATCACTTACAGATCCATCCTTCTTCATGTTTTTTAGCTTATTTTTTAACTAGTGCACCTTTGCTATAATAAGTCTCCAATCTACTCCAAATCAGGTGAGAGAAAACACATCCAACCATTCTCATTGTGAGCCTTTTGTTCATCGATCCTAACAACCAAGTTTTCAACAGTACATCTTGCTTCTTCCATATTTCATACTCTGGATTCACCATGTTTGCGGCTTCATCTTCGTTAGAAAGATGTTTCTCTGGAATCGCATCTTCTGTAATGTGATCGAGAAGCTCATACCCTTCGATCATTGACTCTACTTGATATTTCCAGCGTAGAAAATTATCTTCATCTAATTTCATAGCTATTGGAGTAGTAAAATCTTGTGCTACTTGCGCCATCGTCATCGCAAAAGCCATGGTTGATTGCTGAGCTCTGATACCATAAAAGTATGAGGCTAGTGTCTTGAGAGAGAGAGAGAGAGAATGATTATTAATTGTAATTAGAGTTAGTTACAAAGGTATTTATCTACAGACATAGTTGCTGACTCAGCTTAGCTAACAAACTCTCTAACCATATTGCTACAAGCATAACTAATTACCTATACCTCTTTCACAACCAAAGAGAAAACCAAACAAATAGTCTTCAATATTGGCTCCCATATGTCTATTATAAAAATCAACTTTGAAAAGGCATACAATCATTTAAATTGACATTTCATCAAAACCAACCTTGAGGAGTTAGATGTCCTGGATGAAACCATAGCCATCATCATGGTGTGTGTTTTCTTAATCTCTTATAAGTTGTTGTAGAATGGATGCAAAACTAACCCCTTCTCTTCTCGAGGTATAAGATAAGGAGATCCCATCTCTCTATACCAATTTATTATTAACATGGACAAATTGTCCATCATTAATGAAGAGTGACATTTGGCGACCAGAGTTAGAACAAAAGGACCACAGATCTTCCTCATTCTTTTTCGTTGACTAATGGATAGATTCAAACGATGGTAGACACTCTAAATACTTTTAGTCTAGCCTTGAATTTAAAGATTAAGTGGCTAAAATCTCTATTTATTAATCAAAGAATGTTGAACAAGAAACAAGAAGCAAGTTGTAACACCTTCGGATTTCAGAAGGTTCTATGCTTAAGAATATATTTTGGAGCTATGCTAACAAATAATAGAAGAAATAAAAACAATTTTAAGAATTTTATTGATAGAGTGAAAAGAAAGCATCCAGAGCGATGTAAAACCAGTTGCTTCTCCTTAGTTGGGTGCATCGATCTGCGAGAGTCTCTCTTTGAATTTTGATGTGATATAATTTTTCATTATATTATTTTAGGGAGAGGAAGGAATTATTAGAAAAATACATGCAACAAGTTTGGAACATTTTTGTAAACCAAAACATAAGGAAACTAGTGTAACATCCTGGTTTTTCGATAGATTCACATATGTGAGTTTTACATTTTGTTAGCATAACGTTTATGATAAGTTTTTCTACTATCTTTAAATAAAATAAATAATAATGTAATATTAATATTATGTTATTATTTAATTTTATTTGATGAAGGACAGTCACTTGATATTAGGCCCGAAAGATTGTAAAAACTCGGCTTTACTAATGTCATTTACATTAGTAATTTACTCAATTCTTATTTTAATTAAGTACCAGCACTTGAGATAATTAATTGAGTTTTTATCATGTTTAATTACCTTAATTACCTTTTAAAATATTTAAAAATTAACCTCGCTGACTCAACGGTTTAAAATCGTGACACACGGCACTTAATGCACCATGTGTCGTGACGCATGCCACCTTCCCCTTGATTAAGTGACACTTAGTCACTAATCAAGCTATATAAAAGCACAAAATTCTCTCTCTTTCCTCAATGAATAGCCGAGGCATGCATGGAGAGAAAAGGGAGGATTTTGGATGATTTCAGATTTTTCGAGATCCATGACTCCTACAAAAATTCTTATCCGATAGAAGTAACCGTATCTTCCTCCTCTACGCGGTGACAAGCATTTTGTTCGGTGGAATCACAAAGTGGATCTTCCGCTGCAAGGAACCAGTTCAGCTGAACCAAAGGAGGGGAGGAACCACCGAGTTTTCAACGGTTTCGCTCCGTTTGACTGATCAAAAACCTCATCCGGTATCTTATGTGTGTTCTGTTCTTCACAGAGATAGAATTTGACTCTTTAATCGGTTAAAATTATGAACTAATTGATATATATGATCGGATTGTTGTTTGTTGATGTTTGTTATTCAAATTTGTGATTGTTGACTGTTGAAATTTTAGCTAAATTGCTGCTGGAATTGTTGTTGTGATTCTGCCATGTTGAGGAATTGGGAACTGAGATGTTGTTGTTGAATAAATGGCTGAAATCTGAGTTATATAATAGAATGTAATTGATTTTTGTCGATCGGATGTTGATTTGGGATTAAATATAACTAAAACGAATATTTTGAATGGAGGTTTCGAGTAAAAAGGAGCAGAGGCTTCGCTTTGAGAAAGATTTAATGAATAAAAATTATTTATTTATAAACATATGAACTTTATTGAAATTAAATTGAGTTTGGTTTTTGAAGAAAAATAATTGGTTTGAAATAAAGGGTTTAAAGTAGAAGACGACTTTGGGAAAAATATGATTCTAATTGAACAAAACAGGTTTTATTTTGAAAACGATAGAACCGTGCCCAATTCACTTATTTTAATAAAGTTTTGAGTATTTGAAAATTGTACAATATTTTGAATAATTTATAAAATAACCAATGAAGAATGAGTATTTTTATAGAAGTTTATAGAAG
This sequence comes from Arachis duranensis, assembly GCF_000817695.3. Classification (NCBI taxonomy): domain Eukaryota; kingdom Viridiplantae; phylum Streptophyta; class Magnoliopsida; order Fabales; family Fabaceae; genus Arachis; species Arachis duranensis. The sequence continues at coordinate 97,107,484 of NC_029775.3, read as the reverse complement.
TTTAGAATTATTTAAGGTAATTTTTAAAGTACGTAAATTTAATTAAAGTAACTTACAGAATATGTTATTTTTCAAAGTTTCAGCATATTTATGTTATTTTAAATATTTATGTAATTACCTTAAATATTTATGTATTTTTCAAAGTTTAATACATAAATATGCTTAAACTTTAATTAAATGCTTTTTAAAATACATATTTAATCTCATGACCCGCTCTATTCTAGTTTTTTATTTTAAGAAAATTGTGAAACTATGGATAAAGAATTATTATATCTTGAAAGTTATTTAATTATGTGATGAGATAATTGTGGTTGGAAGTGCTACATCAATGACTCTTCTTGTCATCAATTTATCCGGCAATTTGTCGAAGCGGTACAGGCATATAGCTCAAGAATGTGACCCATCACTTTAATCGTGGGAGCGGTACGGACGCTATAGTCCAAGAGCGTGCGGGCGCTATAACCCAAGAGTGTACCAAACAATCTATCCCGAAGTGATAGCAACAAGAGACAACGTTTGTAAGGATGTAATGTTGGGTGTGGGTTGAAAATCGACGGATGAGCTCATTACCTGCAATAGAGCTAGACATGCATCATACTTGGTTGTGCATGTCTCTTGGGTGTGTTAATTCGTACTTGTAGTTGTATGTTATGTTGTTGTTTGCTTTTGTTTGTTGTTTGCTGTATGTTCTTTTGTTGTGGTCTAATTAATATGGGATATATGGTCGTTACATAAAAAAGAAAATTAACTTATTTCACTCCAACCCTACTAAGAACTCCTCAGTTCTTACCCCCTATCTCCCTACCCCTCTTCAGATGGAAACGAGTGTCATTTTCTATGAGCTCAAGTAGCCTTATGTGTACGAGGATCCTGTCCTTCACAACTTCTATGTGGTGGCCGCGGAGTCTCGAGTTCGTAAGTACGTAGTTAGAGATCATCCCTTTTAGCACTTGCTAGCTTCACCTGTCTTTGATTCTGATGCACTATATGTTTTTGCCGCTATCTTGGTTACATCTCGATTTTGTTCATTATCCTTTTGATCACGTGCATGAAGGTCTTATTCCAGCACAATAGGATGGTCAAGCGGTGCCTGAGCCTAGCCCTGTCATCGATGACTACATCCCTGTGTCTCCTCCAGTAGGTTTAGAATTTTGATAGAGTCTCTTTCTACTCACTCCTCTGACCCTTTTCACTATAGAGCCTATTAGGACTTCCGCCGCAGCTTCTGGCCAGCCCTTAGTAGTTGAGCAGATTTCTCTTAGTAGTACAGTTTTCGTAGGCGACAGCAGTGATGGTAGTCCCCAGAGTACATCAGAGGTCATTGAGGACATCGAGGAGATAGAGATTATGGATCTGACTTCTGAGGACGACAAGGATCCTGATATAGATATAGAGACGATGGACTTGACTTCTGACAATGATTAGGTAGCGCATCAGCATCTTCTTTTGGCAGCCCTCCGATTTAGTGTTTCTTTTGTCTTAGACTCTCACTTTTATTTTTTGAGAGATTATGTTAGAAGACTAGGCTAGTCTGGGCGTCAGATTAGGAGCTTCCTATATGGGCCAGAGCCCGGAGATGTTTTGAGTTGTATATATGTTCATGATTGTGAGGTAATAACTAACTTTTTATCTTTTGAATGTTGTATATATATATAATATTATCCTGTTTGTGTATGTATCTGTTTATCTTCTTAGGTTGCGTAATCTCGCGTTCTTTCTTAGTTGCAATTTTATTTAAGGAAGGATTTTTCATAAAAATCGAGTTTTGTTAACCCAATTACAAGCTTGATATTATTAATAATAGTGTCAATGTAAGGTAACACTCGATGTTTTGGTATGAGAATGCTATACCGGAAATTGGGTTGTTACAACTAGACTTCAAAAACTCTCAACCATGAATGGAGCATTTTTCATGAAAATTTTGTGAAGAGTACTTACAGATCCTATTATCCTAATATTCTTTGGGCCAACATATTTTATAGTAAATATGGTATTGGCCAAAACCTATTCATAGGCTCAAGACCTATTCATAATATTAGCTCAAGCAACTTCAGACTCAAGTCAAATCTCTGGAAAATTTCGGCTACAATCTATAGTAACATACATCAGGAGTCTCTTTATTTACTGGAAAATGGAAAAACCATAAAGTTTGGAATGACAAATAGGTAAGAATGGAGCAGCTTTTAATCCAGAATATGCAAATTCCAATAAAGGAATAAATACATAACTTGAAGCATTAAAGTTTATTTTAGAGGATGGGGGTTGGAACACCTCCTTTATAAGTTAATACCTTTTGATAGAGATCATGAACAAGATTTGAGATTGTATGCCACCTAGAGAGGAACTGAAAATAAATTAATCTAGAATTTACCTCAAAATGTAGAATTTATAGTGTCAACTGGTAAGTGCTTACAAGTATCTAGCAAACAACAACTCCTTACAAGATCAAATTTGGAAGTAATTTAGAAATGATAGAATTTGGAGAGAGTAAAGTGCTTCACATGATTAGTTCTGCATAACAAACTTATGAATTTAAATAAAAGATCTCATCTCTTTACAAATGTCCAGACTAACACAGATGTAGAGGTAGCTTGAAAGACTTTGCTACATGTTCTTCATGATTACCTGTTAGCATCCAAAATTTGGATCCATATCATACAACATTAAAAGATAAATGATTTCTTTAGAACTCCTTTAGCTTCGATATTTGATTTCGCTGGAATCTCATATCCAAAATTAGAAATTTCAACCAAGATAAATGGTTGGCTTTCTTCTTAATCGCATACTAGCATATTTGAAATTCGAGGAATAAGGAGGTTTTCTCTTCTCCCTTTCAAAGACCAGCTGAAGCTTCTAAGATGATCATCAATCAGTATGTGCATTCTATCAAAATGACTTTTATGAAAGAAAATCTTCTCGTACCAAAAGCTAGAAAGAAAGAAATCGATATAGCCCTAGCAGCCACCATCCCTAAGTTGGTCTAAAATTAATACATATTAAGCATCAAGTGGATACATTGCTAATATTAGTACCTATACAATTTTCCATGCATACGTACTGATACGATAAAAACGTGGACAAGAAACAAAATGACACATGGATTATATTATTCACGTCAATATTTATTTTTTTAAATATATATATAATATAAATACTTTTACTAAAATACCTTTATAATTTAATAAAAATAAAAAACTATTCCTTTAAATTAATCAAATTTTAAAATTCAACTAACTTTATTCTCATAATTTTAAATTTTAAAAATAAAATAAAATACTGTTAGTTATTTATCCACACTAAATGAAATTGCTTCAAATTTGTTAATACTCTTTCATAAATCCTAATATCTCAATCATTCATACTGAAAAAAAAAACACATCTAAAAAATTAAAAAAATCAAACAAGCATTTCATTTTCGTTAGGGATTAGGGTTCATGGCAGAAACAACAAGCCAAACTGTAGATAACAACCAAATTCCTTTATCATTCTCCGAGCTTTCCACCCTCACTTCCATGTTCACTGCCAAAGGCTTAAACTCACGATGTCAGCACCCTCTTCGGCGCTCACACCATTGGCCAAACTCAATGCCAGTTTTTTAGAAACCACATATACAATGAAACCAGCTTCACCACGTCATGAGCCAAATGCCCTACCACTGAAGGGAACGCAAATCTTTCCCCTCTTAAAACACTATAAGAAAAATAATGGATACCGTCGGAAAAATGAATAAAATTTGACAATAAGTTAATTACTGACGAATTTACCATCGTAAGTAATCTCATGGTATAAACCTTGTCGATAGCCAGTTATCGTTAGATTTTTTTGTCCAACGGTAATTACCGTCGGATTCTGTGACGGATTACCTGCCCAAAAAATTATTTGGTTACCGGCGAATTTTTTCAACAGAAATGTTAACTCGACAATATATTATTTCCGTACTATTACCATCGAATTATGCCCTTGGTAAATCCAACGGTAATGTCAATTTTTTTTAAATATTGTGACAATTTTTTTAATTTTTTCCTTTTTAATTTTAATTTTTTTATTTAAATTTATTTTTCACATAATTAGTTGTCAAATTATAAATAATAGAAACCTATTATGTAATATTAAAGATCAAATGTTCAAATAAATCAAATAAATACAATGAAATTGTAAAACAGAACCCTAATCACTAAAGATCATGGTAGTCATCATCGTCGTCATTCCCATGGTCTTGCTAAGGTGGCAGAGAAGGTAGTGATGTCTATGTCCCACCAGCAGCACTACTGCCATCTGCTACTCTATCCGCTGAAGCTGTTTCAGCTGCTCCCTCCATCTCAGCCTGAGGTCATCCATGTCCATCACGTGTGTGAAGATCTCCTGATACCTCTCTCGAGTCTCGGTCAACTTCTGAGCCTGTTCGTGAAGACTCTAAGTGAGCTCCTGCACTTGTAGCCTCAAATAAATGCATTCCTCGAGATCGATGGCTCGACAGGTGATAGAGGCGGAAGATGGCCTCAACGTGGAGGTACGGAGGTTACTACCGAAGAACGACCCCAGCCCATATATGAAGTTCTTGTACGGTGCAAAGGTGGACTCGTGCCAAACCGCATCAGGATCGACGACCGAAGCAGCAGAGCCACTAGCGCCCTCCCCACTTTGTTGAGATTACTAAGTTATAGCCTCCAGTCTTTGCATATAAGACTCTTGTGTAACACATATTATTATGATTAGGATGATAGTTGTACAATTAATTGAAAAATTTATATCACAAGATCAGATGTTTACTCACATAATGATCTGCAGACCACTGATAAGCAAAACTCTCCTTGTTCTCTTTCAAAGTGTGGGTTTACTTAAAGACCTCCACCAATGTTGCATCGCAATCCAATGACTTTAACTACACATGTTGCATTAAAATAATATGTTAGGATGCCTACCAATGATATGTCAAAGAATATAACTAAGTTAATAACAAAATTAGAGAAGCTACATACTAGTCTGACCTTAGTCTTTATAAAGGTCGCTAAGCCACTGGTATACTTGGATGACCTGGCCAATGCCCTCTTATCTCTATTTGTGAGATGTCGATGCTTGAACCCTTCATCGGTCTCTTAGTGAACAATCAGAGCCTTCTTAATTTCCAGGCAGAGCTTGGAAGTAAGGTGGTCGCACCTCTCACATACATCGTCCAGCATTTGTTGTAACTACCTACCCATTCGATGGTCGTATATCTTATTGATGAAGGCATCATGCTCTTTGTCCCATATAAATTTCAGCTGCACAAAGAAACTTTAAAATTATTTAATCAAAATATATCGTATTAAACAAAATAGACGATATAAACTAGCTAATAAGGTTTCACTATATTAAGTTTTTACTGCCCATTTCTGAAACCATCGCTCTCTAGTCTCAGTAGAGATCTTCTTGTAGCTCGTCCATGGATGGTCGTACATCAGCTTAATGACGTTGGTCATCTCCTGTGTACATGCATTGTTGTTTTGGCTCAAACCTATAAACAATTCACAAACAAACCAATATGAAAATATAAATTAAAACTTCAGAAGCAAATAACCATAATATATAGAGATTTTTTTAGAAATTTTGGCTGAGTTTGATCTATAACTAGAATGCGCCACAAACTCTATCCATCAACAATTAACTTAAACAGCACCGATTGTCAATAATCAATGAACAACAGTCAATAATCATGAAGCAACATTCATAAATCCACTAAATCTACTAAATTGGAATCAATAATCAAGAGTAAATAATCAAGGTATATCAAACACTTTCAGTAGTTCAAACCTAAAACCCCAGATTCACTAAAACTAGAATCAATAATCAAGAATCAATAATCAAGTTATATCAAACACTTTCAGCAGTTCAAACTTACAACCCTAAATCTACTAAAACTAGAATCAATAATTAAGAATCAATAATCAAGAGATATCAAACACTTTCAACAGTTCAAATATACAACCTTAAATACATTAAAACTAGAATCAATAATCAAGAATCAATAATCAGGATATATCAAACACTCTTAGCATATAAAAAGACTTAAAATAGTACTTACGTCATTTTGCCATCAGGCCAAATCGTCAAACATACGATGGGAGGTGGTGGAGGAGCATCAGCTAGCTAGCTTCTGTGAGAGAATTCCAGTGCTGCGATGTCCGTCATTGGAGGCGGTGTTGTCGAGACAGTGGGCTGCTGAGCGGATGGAGGCGACATCATTACCGTAGACGCAGGGACGTAGTTAGGGTTAGGGACAATGATGAATGACTGGTCCGATGCAGCCACAACCTATGACATCACTGAGGTAGTCAGAGTAGAGGGAGAGGATCTAAAATTCCTAGGGGTACCGGCAGGAACCCTCCCTGTATGACGACCATGACCACTAGGTGATCCACAACACCTCTACCTATCATCATGTTTGCGAAGAGCTTATCAATTAAAAATGTGCTAAACATATTCACAACATCATTCAAAATGCTTAATCAAAATAAACTACCCTAAACATAGTTAAAAAAAATACATTATCTGACGTAGCATCTTATATTCTTACGGGGTGGAGACACATCGTGAGAAGTTCGCACACGAGCTATTTCTTTTAATGGAGATATTTTAGGGATCCTAAACTTTAATTTAAATCAAGTTTCATTGCAATCATTTTAAAATTGAATTTTGTACAAATTTTCAAAGTTTTGTCCTTGTCCTAGAAATTTCTAAAAAATAGCAGGCAGCAAGATTTTTACAAAAATTATGACAAATTCAATTCTAAGTTAATTCTCCCAAATTTTGGTGGGGTTGTACTAGATACCTCCAAGTTTGATTTAAAATAAGTTCCAGACTCATATCACATCATATGACAAAGTTATATAACTTTAAATTCTGTTCTATTTTAATTTTTTCAATCATTATTAAGGCAACATACAAGGTTTCAAATTCTAATTCATCCACCAAGAAACTTTAAGAGTGTTACTAATCAACTCAAACGCACACATTTGCTAAACTTTTAAAGCATTCTAAATTTGTAAAACAAACTCTAAATCATATAATTTATTTTAATTTCTTCATCATCAAACTAATTTTTATAAATTCTCTAAATGATTCTAAATTATCATCAAATTGAAGCAGCAAGAAACTTGAAAAAGAAATTAAAGCACCAAAAAATAATTTTCAAGTAAAAGATTAAGAAAAAATAAACAATAATGAAAAAAATATATAATAGAAACTTCACTAAGCAACTTGAATAATCAACATAAATCAACAATAATCGACACAAATCAACAATAATCAACACATATTTTATTTTATAATAACTAATAACAAGTAAAAAAATGAGCTTTTGACCTGGCATCGGCGTTGCGAAGAAGAATAGCAGAAGCGGTGGAAAAGCATTTGCAGCAACAACGTCAGCAAAATAGTGGGAGGGTGTGGTCAGAAGGGGCTGCCGGAGAGGAGAGATGAGAAGGTTAGAGAGAGAGTGGGAGGTGAGAGGTTAGAGAGAGAGAGAGAGAGAGAGAGAGAGAGAGAGAGAGAGAGAGAGAGAGGAGGGTGAGAGGTTAGAAAGAAAGCAAAATTCGAAAAGAAGAGGAAGAGGATTCGCGGTTCGAATTTAGGGCACGATTACTGTCGGACGCAGTGCAAGTCGCCAAAACAAAGCATTCCACTAAAGCGTTTATCGTGGATTTTTCTGACGATAAATTCGACACTCAAGTTTGTGCCAATTTTTCTTGTTTTCCTCTAATTATTAGCGATGAACTTACCATCGAAAATGAAAATTCATTGGTAATGATTTGACATGATGAACCCCACACCAAAACCGTTGTTAAATTCACTGGTAAAACCGACGCTAATATGCAGCGCTAAATTCGATAGTAAATTTGATGGTATTCAACATTTTTCTCGTAATAAAATTCTAACTCCATCTCGATTCAACAACAATTACTATAGAGATCTTGTTGCCAAATGCGGCCTTCTTCATTCGGATCAAGTGCTGGTGGGAGTCAATATGGTTTAGTAGGTTTTATAGTGCCAATGCTATTTCTCTTTTCAATGATTTTGCTGCTGCCATGGTTAAGATGGGAAATATTAGTCCTCTCACTAGCACTAGTAGAGAGATTAGAAAGAATTGTAGGGTAGTGAATTAATTATTGATGATACCATGAAATTCAATTCTCTCTTTTAAGAATTGTGTTCTAGTATTAAAATTAGGGCACATCATTGAGAAATTGATGTGAATAAATCATTATGTATGAGAGAGATGAAACAAAAACACATTTTTTTAAGTATGAATGACCATGAGAGATTAGGATTTATGGGAGGATCAATAAGATTGAAGTAATTTTTTTTAATGTAGATGAATAACTAAATGTATTTTTGTTTATTTTTAAATTATTTAAAATTTGAAATTATAAAACTAAAGTTAGTTAAAATTTTAAAATTTAATTAATTTAAAGGGGTAGTTTTTGTCTAATATTACAAAAAAGATATTTAGGTCTTTTTATAAAATTAAATAAAAATATTTTTTTATTTTTATTAAATTATAAAGGTGTTTTAGTAAAAATATTGATATTATATATATTTTAAAAAAAATTAAATACTAACGTAGATAATATAATCTATGTGTCATTTGTTATTTGTTTATATTTTTATCATATCGATGCATATAAATTTATCATCGTACCGAAATAAACACCTATAATTTATAAGTTAAAATTGGCTTATAAAATTGGAACTAAACAAGATATTTTAAAGACTGACTTTAAGATTTTAACCAAAAGCATTCTAGTTAGAATGCAAAATATTTATCTTAACTAATTATTTTACTAATTTTTATGATTTCTTAACGAGGTTCAATTTTTTACCGTTATCTAAGGTTTAAGATTTAGCCTTTGACAATAGAACCAACTATTCTTATGGGTGTCAATAGAAAAAATATATCAAAAATTTAATTTGGAACTGATGAGCGGATAATTTATACGTTTTTTGCCATTGTTTTTAGATAGTTTTCAGTAGGATCTAGCTACTTTTAGGGATGTTTTTATTAGTTTTTATGCTAAATTCACATTTCTAGACTTTACTATGAGTTTGTGTATTTTTCTGTTATTTCAGGTAATTTCTGGCTGTAATTGAGGGACCTGAGCAAAACTCTGATAGAAGGCTGAAAAAGGACTGCTGATGCTGTTGGATTCTGACCTCCCTACACTCGAAATGGATTTTCTGGAGCTATAGAACTCCAAATGGCGCTGTCTTAACGGTGTTGGAAAGTAGACATCCAGAGCTTTCCAGCAATATACAATAGTTTATACTTTATTCGTGATTAGACGACGTAAACGCCAGTTTCATGCTGCATTCTGGAGTCAAACGCCAGAAACACGTCACGAACCAGAGTTGAATGCCAAAAACACGTTACAACTTGGCGTTCAACTCCAAAAGAAGCCTCTGCATGTGTAAAGCTCAAGCTCAGCCCAAACATACACCAAGTGGGCCTCGAAAGTGGATTTCTGCATCAATTACTTACTTCTGTAAACCCTAGTAGCTAGTCTAGTATAAATAGGACATTTTACTATTGTATTAGACATCTTTGGTCTCGGTTTTATTCCATTATTCATCTTAGGAGACTATTGATCACGTTTTGGGGGCTAGCCATTTGGCAATTTCTGGACCACCATCACTTATGTATTTTCAACGGTGGAGTTTCTACACATCATAGATTAAGGGTGTGGAGCTCTGCTGTACCTCAAGTTTTAATGCAATTACTGCTATTTTCTATTCAATTCAGTTTATTCCTATTCTAAGATATTTGTTGCACTTCACCATGATGAATGTGATGATCCGTGACACTCATCAGTATTCTCACCTATGAACGCGTGACTGACAACCACTTCCGTTCTACCTCAGACCAAACCCATATCTCTTAGATTCCTTAATCAGAATCTTCATGGTATAAGCTAGAATTGATGGCGGCATTCATGAGAATCCGGAAAGTCTAAACCTTGTCTGTGGTATTCCGAGTAGGATTCAGGGATTGAATGACTGTGACGAGCTTCAAACTCGCGATTGTTGGGCGTGATGACAAACGCAAAAGAATCAAGGGATTATATTCCGGCATGATCGAGAACCGACAGATGATTAGCCGTGCTGTGACAGAGCATTTGGACCATTTTCACTGAGAGGATGGGATGTAGCCATTGACAACGGTGAGGCCCTATATACAGCTTGCCATGGAAATGAATAAGAAGGATTGGATGAAGGTAGTAGGAAAGCAGAGATTCAGAAGGAGCACAGCATCTTCACACGCCTATCTGAAATTCCCATCAATGATTTATATAAGTATTTCTATCTTTATTTTCTGTTATTTATTATTATTATTCGAAAACTCCATAACCATATATTATTCGCCTAACTGAGAATTTCAAGATGACCATAGCTTGCTTCATACCCACAATCTCCGTGGGATCGACCCTTACTCACGTAAGGTTTATTACTTGGACGACCCAGTGCACTTGCTGGTTAGTTGTGCGAGGTTGTGAAGAAAGTGCTGAGTTATAAACGCGCATACCAAGTTGAATGCCATTATTAGATATCACAATTTCGTGCACCAAGTTTTTGCCGCCGTTGCCGGGGATTGTTCGAGTTTGGACAACTGACGGTTCATCTTGTTGCTCAGATTAGGTAATTTTCTTTTTGTTTTGTTTTCAAAAATTTTTTTTCCCTATTTTCGAAAAAAAATTTAATTCAAAATAAATCATTCTATGGCTTCAGAATTTTTAAGAATTGATTCTAGAGTTTCATGAAGCATGTTGAATCCTAGCTGGCTGTAAAGCCATATCCAAATCCTTTTGGAATGAGACTTCAACTAATCACCTCAATGCATGTAATGCCATCCTAAAGCTGGCTGGCTATTAAGCCATGTCCAACCCTTGGATTGGAGCTTTAGGCTAACATTGAAAGATTCCTGGATATCTTCTTAAAAATTTTGAATTTCTTATTTCCTTTTTCCTATATATTTTTTGAAAATAATAAAAGAAAATACAAAAAAAATTTCATAAAATCATAAAAACCAAAAATATTTTGTGATTCTTGTTTGAGTCTTGTGTCATGTTTTAAGTTTGGTGTCAATTGCATATTCATCTTGTTCTTGCATTTTTCGAAAATTCATGCATTCATAGTGTTCTTCATGATCTTCAAGTTGTTCTTGGTAAGTCTTCTTGTTTGATCTTTAAATTTTCTTGTTTTGTGTTGTATGATATTTTTCATGTGCATTTTTGCATTCATAGTGTCTAAACATGAAAGATTTCTAAGTTTGGTGTCTTGCATGTTTTCTTTGCATCAAAAATTTTTTCAAAAATATGTTCTTAATGTTCATCATGATCTTCAAAGTGTTCTTGGTGTTCATCTTGACATTCATAGTGTTCTTGCATGCATTATGTGTTTGATCCAAAATTTTTATGTTTTGGGTCATTTTTATGTTTTTTTCTCTCATTATTAAAAATTCAAAAAAATAAAAAAATATCTTTCCCCTTTTTTTCTCTCAAAATTTCGAAAATTTGAGTTGACTTAGTCAAAAAAATTGTTAAAATTAGTTATTTCTTGTAAGTCAAGTCAAATTTTCAAATTTTAAAAATCTTATCTTTTCAAAATCTTTTTCAAATATCATATCTCTTTTACTTTTATCTTATGATTTTCGAAAATTTAAAACTATTTTTCAAAATCTTTTTCTTATTTTATTTCAAATTTTCGAAACTTAACTAACAAGTAATGTGATTGATTAAAAAACTTGAAGTTTGTTACTTTATTGTTAAGAAAGGCTCAATCTTTAAATTCTAAAATCATATCTTTTAGTTTCTTGTTAAGTCAAGTAATTAATTTTAATTTTAAAAATTAAATGTTTTCCAACCATATCTTTTTAATCATATCTTTTTATCATATTTTTTTAAATTTTATCTTTTTCAAAAATTTGATTTCAAAATATCTTCTTATCTTCTTATCTTTTCAAAATTAATTTTTAAATATTTTTCAACTAACTAATTGATTTTTTATTTGTTTCTTATCTTTTTAAAAATCATCTAACTAATTTTCCCTATCAATTTTTCGAAAATATCTCATCATTTTTCAAAATTCTTTTTAATTAACTAATTGTTTTAAATTTTAATTTTAATTTTAATTCTTCTTTAATTTTCGAAAATCATTAACTCCTTTTCAAAAATTATTTTCGAAAACTTCTCTCTCTCATCTTATTCTATTTATTTATTCATTTACTAACACTTCTCTTCATCTCAAATCTCTGCTCCTATCTTCACCCTTGTGTTTGGATTATTCATTCTTCTTCACTCTTATTCCCTTTCTTCTTCTACTAACATAAAGGAATCTCTATACTGTGACATAGAGGATTCCTCTTCTTTTTCTGTTCTCTTCTTTCTCATATGAGCAGGAACAAGGAAAAAGGCATTCTTGTTGAAGCTGATCTTGAACCTGAAAGGACTCTGAAGAGGAAACTAAGAGAAGCTAAATTACAACAAT
>NC_029775.3:97094287-97094846 GCF_000817695.3 Arachis duranensis | reverse complement strand
AATAATGCAAGGAGGATGCTTGGTGATTATACTACACCTACTTCCAAGTTTGATGGAAGAAGCATCTCAATTCCTGCCATTGGAGCAAACAATTTTGAGCTGAAACCTCAACTAGTTGCTCTAATGCAACAAAACTGCAAGTTTCATGAACTTCCATCAGAAGATCCCGATCAGTTTTTAACTGAGTTCTTACAGATCTGTGAGACTGTTAAGACTAATGGAGTAGATCCTGAAGTCTACAGGCTCATGCTTTTCCCTTTTGCTGTAAGAGATAGAGCTAGAACATGGTTGGACTCACAACCTAAGGATAGCCTGGACTCTTGGGATAAGCTGATCACGGCCTTCTTGGTTAAATTCTTTCCTCCTCAAAAGCTGAGCAAGCTTAGAGTGGATGTTCAGACCTTCAAGCAAAAAGATGGTGAATCCCTCTATGAAGCTTGGGAAAGATACAAAAAGATGACCAAAAAGTGTCCTTCTGACATGTTTTCAGAATGGACCATGATAGATATATTCTATTATGGTCTGTCTGAGTTCTCTAAGATGTCACTGGACCATTCTG
>NC_029775.3:97081526-97094235 GCF_000817695.3 Arachis duranensis | reverse complement strand
CCTGCAGAAGCTCAAGAACTTATTGAAATGGTTGCAAATAACCAATTCATGTACACTTCTGAGAGGAATTCCGTGAATAATGGGACGCCTCAGAGGAATGGAGTTCTTAAAATTGATGCTCTGAATGTCATATTGGCTCAGAACAAAATGTTGACTCAGCAAGTCAACATGATTTCTCAAAGTCTGAATGGATGGTAAAATGCATCCAACAGCACTAAAGAGGCATCTTCTAAAGAAGAAGCTTATGATCCTGAAAATCCTGCAATGGCAGAGGTAAATTACATGGGGGAAGCCTTTGGCAACACCTATAATCCCTCATGGAGAAATCATCCAAATTTCTCATGGAAGGATCAACAAAAGCCTCAACAAAGCTTTAATAATGGTGGAAGAAACAGGTTTAGCAATAGCAAGCCTTTTCCATCATCTTCTCAGCAACAGACAGAGAATTCTGAGCAAAGCACCTCTAACTTAGCAAACATAGTCTCTAAGTTTGGTGTTGTGATGAGCGGATAATTTATACGCTTTTTGGCATTGTTTTTAGATAGTTTTCAGTAGGATCTAGCTACTTTTAGGGATGTTTTCATTAGTTTTTATGCTAAATTCATATTTCTGGACTTTACTATGAGTTTGTGTGTTTTTCTGTGATTTCAGGTAATTTCTGGCTGAAATTGAGGGACCTGAGCAAAACTCTAATAGAAGGTTGACAAAGGACTACTGATGCTATTGGATTCTGACCTCCCTGCACTCGAAATAGATTTTCTGGAGCTATAGAACTTCAAACGGTGCTCTCTTAACGGCTTTAGAAAGTAGACATCCAGAGCTTTCCAGCAATATATAATAGTCCATACTTTTTTCGTGATTAGACGATGTAAACTAGCGCTCAACGCCAGTTTCATGCTAAAAAAATATAATAATAAATAAATAAATAAATAAAATACTAAAAAAATAATAAAAAATTAAAAATATATAAAAAAATTTTCTTCCATTTCCTTTTGTCTGTTACATTTGCATACTTTTATTCTTTGCATTTTAATTTTGTTTCTATAATTTGTTCTCATTTTATTTTCTAAATTTCTCATTTTAATAATGGTGTTGAATTCTCTCACTCAATTCTTGAGAATTTCTTGCATTTGTTTTGGTGCTTCATGACTTGTTACATAAATTGTAATATTTGTCAACACACAAGATTAGTGCTTTAGTCCTTCCTAATTCATTACCCTTTGTTTTTTTCTTGTACCGCTTCATCATTGAGTTAGGATAAAATTAAATGCTTTCATGCGTATCACTAATCTTGTTTGTGTCAATTCTTATTTGATCTTGATGCTCAATATACTCTCCATGCTTTAACTTTACTCTTGCATCAAGTATCAGTTGATATGCCTTTTGCTTATATTGATTTCTCACTCACATGTTGTAGCTACCATGTAGTAGGGAATCATACTCTTATTTGGCATTAGCCCCTGCATATGTTCTATTTGCCTTGATATCTTTGTTATAGGCTTAATTTTCTTTCCTTTTCTTTCCTTCTAGGTTGGCCACCAAGAAGGGAGAAAGGAAAAATTTCTAAATGGGGCAACAAACAAGTCATCCGCACAACCTTTTGAAGGAGCCCATCAATTGTAACACCTATCCACCTTGCTCTTCTTTGCATGCACCGAGGACGGTGCAATCTTCAAGTGTGGGGAGGTCGTTCGACCGATCTCCATGGGTAAAAATTTCCTTTTCAACACCAATGTTAGTTAGTCGTTGCATTGCATGATAGGTTGCATGTTAGTTAGAATTTGTACATATTTTTACCACTTCTTTTTTTTTGTTAGGACTACTTGGTTAGGGTGATGATTTCCTTTCCAAGAAACTGTTTTAGGGCACCCTACCAATTTGAAAAAAAAATTTGTTGAACTTGCTTGAAAGAATTTATTTTGGAACATGGTTTTTGAGCTAAGAACACACAAGCATGTGAGTTTTGAGCCTAATTGCGTGGTTACATCTTGTAACCACTTATCGTCCTTCTTGTGTGCATTATTCTCTTTCTATGATTGTAATCCTTAATTTGCTTGATTCTATATGTCCATTTATTCCTTGTATTCATGCATTTATATGATTGAGGCCATCATTTCATTAGCTCAATTACCCAAATAGCCTACTTTTTACTCTCCATTGTAACCAATTTTGGGCCTATGCTTAACCCACTTATTCTCAATTTTAGCACATTACAAGTCTTAAAGCGAAAAACAATAAATGTCTTTTATTTAGATCTTTGATTAGCTTAGGCTAGTGTGTGTGAGCATCATTCAAGTGTGGGAAACTTGGGAGGGACAATGGTTGAGGTAAAAGGATGTGTTTTGTTTTGTACTCTTATATTTGGGAATCGGGTACATACTCATGTGTTAATTAAATGTAAGACCTTATGCATTGATATTCTAGAAAAAAATGAGAAAAACAAAAGGAAAAAAATGATATATATGAAAATAGAAAAGAATGAAAAAAAAAGAAGAAAAAAAGAAAGCAATAAAAGGGGACAAAATGCCCCAAAGTAAAGTTCAAATAAAATCAATGCATATGTGTGATAATCAAAAGAGAATGCATGAGTATGCGAAAAAGTGAGGAATGGGGAGTTAGATTAGTACTTAATTGTATAGGTTATTATTATATAGGTTAGGTGGGCTTTCACGAGCGTTCTTCTTGCAAGTCTATGTGAACTTCATGTTTATACTTCAATTGGTAGGACTCATGAATCGTTATATGATATTGGCCCTACTTGTGCATGTATGCCTTGGAGGAATGATTTATTTTTAACTAAGTAGGTAAAACCATTTTGCATTTTAGTTGCATATAGTTTAGGTTGCATATAGCTCATTTACATGGAATAAATGTTGATACCCTTTGTTTCTCTCTTGGCTTAAGCATGAGGACATGCTTGGTTTAAGTGTGGGGAGGTTGACAAACCCCATTTGTAGGGTTTATCTTGTATTAACTTTAAGGGATTTTTAGGGTTTATCTTGTATTGATTTTAGGGGATTTTATAACCTTTTATCCACATTTATTCAATGAAATAGCATGGTTTTATAACTTCTCCTTTAATTGTGCTTAAGAGTGAAAACATGCTTTTTAGGTCTTAAAATAGCTAAATTTAATTCACCTTGATTCTATTAGATGCCTTGATATGTTTGTTAAGTGATTTAAGGTTTAGGAGGCAAAGATTGGATCAAGGGAATGAAGAAAGAAAGCATGAAAAGTTGGAGAACTCATGAAGAAATGAAAGAATCGCAAAAGCTGTCAAGCCGACCTCTTCGCACTTAATTGACCATAACTTGAGCTACAGAGGTCCAAATGATGCGGTTCCAGTTGGGTTGGAAAGCTAACATCCGGGGCTTCGAAATGATATAAATTTTGCCATATGTTGCTTCGCGTTCAGGGGCGCGCACGCGCACTTTGCGCGCGCGCCGATTCTGTCGTGGCCCACTTTAATGAAATCGTCCCCAGCGGTTTTAGGAGCCTTGTGGGCCCAATCCAACTCATTTCTGATGCTATTTAAGTCAAGTATTAAAGGGGAATCAATATACTTTTAGATACTTTTAATCATTAGTCATAGTTTAGTTTTAGAAGTAGTTAGAGTTAGAGAGAGAAGCTCTCTCTTCTCTCTAGAGTTAGGATTAGGTTAGTTCTTAGATCTAGATCTATTTCTTCTTCTTCTCTCTTCCAGTTTTTGTTCCTCTCCTCTATTGTAGTTGTAGAATTCTTCTTCTAATGTAATTCCTTTGTTTGTAGTTTGTGAATTCTCTTTTGTAGATCTACATTTCTCCTTCAATGCAATTGGTAAGTTCTTTGTTGTTTCGACTAGGATTGATATAACTCACTTGACTTTCCTTTTTTTAATTGATTTAAGGATGACTAAGTGGGATTAATCCTTGCAACTACCATATTTGTGGCTAGTGATAATGATGAAGACCCTTGACAACCAAACCTTGCCAAGACCATTTTGTTAATAAAGTTTTCTTACCATTTACTATTCATATTTCTCATCCAAAACCCCAACATAAACAAGGCCATAACCAATAACAAGAACACTACCCTGCAAGTCCTTTGAGAGACGACCCGAGGTTTAAATACTTCGGTTTATAGATTTTAGGGGTTTGTACTTGTGACAAACAAATTTTTGTATGAAAGGATTATTGTTGGTTTAGAGACTATACTTTACAACGAGATTTCATTAGTGAAATTCTAAACCGTCAAAAATCCAATCATCACTAGTCTAGTATAAATAGGACATTTTACTATTGTATTAGACTTCTTTGGTCTCGGTTTTATTCCATTATTTATCTTAGGAGACTATTGATCATGTTTTCGGGGCTGGTCATTCAGCCATGCCTGGACCACCATCACTTATGTATTTTCAACGGTGGAGTTTCTACACATCATAGATTAAGGGTGTGGAGCTCTGCTGTACCTCAAGTTTTAATGCAATTACTACTATTTTCTATTCAATTCAGTTTATTCTTATTCTAAGATATTCGTTGCACTTCACCATGATGAATGTGATGATCCGTGACACTCATCAGCATTCTCACCTATGAACGCGTGACTGACAACCACTTCCGTTCTACCTCAGACCGAACGCATATCTCTTAGATTCCTTAATCAGAATCTTCGTGGTATAAGCTAGAATTGATGGCGGCAATCATGAGAATCCGAAAAGTCTAAACCTTGTCTGTGGTATTCCGAGTAGGATTCAGGGATTGAATGACTGTGACGAGCTTCAAACTCGCGATTGTTGGGCGTGATGACAAACGCAAAAGAATCAAGGGATTCTATTCCAGCATGATCGAGAACCGACAGATGATTAGCCGTGCTGTGACAGAGCATTTAGACCATTTTCACTGAGAGAATGGGATGTAGCCATTGATAACGGTGAGGCCCTACATACAGCTTGCCATGGAAAGGAATAAGAAGGATCGGATGAAGGTAGTAGGAAAGCAGAGATTCAGAAGGAGCACAGCATCTTCATACGCCTATCTGAAATTCCCATCAATGATTTACATAAGTATTTCTATCTTTATTTTCTGTTTATTTATTATTATTATTCGAAAACTCCATAACCATATATTATTCGCCTAACTAAGAATTTCAAGATGACCATAGCTTGCTTCATACCAACAATCTCTGTGGGATCAACCCTTACTCACGTAAGGTTTATTACTTGGACGACCCAGTGCACTTGCTGGTTAGTTGTGCGAGGTTGTGAAGAAAGTGCTGAGTTATAAACGCGCATATCAAGTTGAATTCCATTGTTAGAGATCACAATTTCGTGCACGAAGAACGAACAAAGAAAAAAAAAGAAATTGATAGTTATTGTGAACAAGATGTAACTTGAATAAAATAAAGAGCTTTTTTAAAAATTATCAATATAAATAGTCAAAGAATGAATAATACTTTTACAGAATTTTAAAGTATTCATACAACTTAATTTTCACAAAATTTTAAAGATTTAACTAAAAATGTAGGTTGATAGAAAATGAAAAAAAAAAACGTTGTAATAAAGTGTAAAATATAAAGAAAAGAAAATAAAAATGTGAAAGAAACCGTAGACTAATATTAATTTTTTTTGGTGACTAAATAAAAAAGAAAGAAAAAAAGAGACAAAACCAAATTAATTGGCTAGGGTCATATCTAAATCTATTAGATGTTGAAGCTCACTCCATGGTTGGCTCCAATTCGAGTGAATGTCCGCACCAGAAGCAGCTGCTTTAGCCAAACAATCTGCAACACTATTTGCAGTCCTCTGAATTAAAAGAATAGAGACTCTCCAATTCCAATTCATAACCTCCTGTATATGCTTTGCCAAATCCCATTCTGAAATATCCTTACCAAGCATTCTTTGGTTTACCAAGAAAAGAGCTTCTAAACAGTCTGTTTCACAAATAACCTCACGAAATCCACTCTCCCAAGCAAGAAGTAAACCTCTCCAAATTGCATACAATTCAGCAAAAAGAACACTGCACACTTCGACTTTCCCAGTGCAACCTTTTAACCAACATCCATCAGGATTGCGAATGATACAACCAAAACCAGCATAGCCAAAAGGAGCAAACCAACTAGCATCACAATTCAATTTAACAGAATGAACTGGAGGTGGAACCCAATGTAAACAAAGTGAAGGAGGAGACAAAGATTGATGCATAGCAAAAATAGTGTGAAACTCCCTTACTAAACTACAAATCAAACTCACCACTTTACTAGCACTCTATGAATCATCTATACTAAATAAGTCCTGATTCCTGCTTCTCCAAATCCACCAGATGGTCGAAAAGAAAAGAAAAACATATCCACTCTTTGCACCTCTGTAGAGCCAATCATGTAAATTCGAGTTATCTGAATACAGGCCTAAAAGGTTCCAGACCTCCTTGGCACTAGGGCACTCCCGAAGACAATGAAGAATGGATTCAGAACCATTCTGACATCGATGACAGGTGCTAGATAAAGCTAAACCACGACCCAAACGAAACTTTGCCGTAGGAATAGCATTATGAAGACTGAGCCAAATCAAGAACTTGTACTTCTCAGGAATATGCAGTCATCATACCCACAACCAATTATCATGCTCATTCCAGTCAAACTTTCTTTTGGCTAGCCAACTGTACCCACTCATAGCTGAGTAGAGTCCAGAAGATGCTACACCCCATGACCAACCCGAACTCTCTCCAGCATTCAAATCCGGATTATAAGCATTCAAACGCTGTTTGACATCTTCTGGAATGATAGAGAAAATATCATGGAGATTCCATTGATCATCTTTCCAAATGTCTCTAATAGTTAAATTAGAGTCAGATATATGTACAAAAGGGACATCTTGAGCAATTGGGCCCTCAATACTCCAATTGTCAAACTAAAAGGATTGATCAAGTGACCCAACGCACCAAGAGAAGGCATCCTTAAGAGCACCAAAAGCCTTTGAGATACTCTTCCAAACATGAGAAGCATTGCAAGGGACATGGCCATCTAAAACTCCCTCATTCCTCATATACTTCGCCCTCAATAGAGCAACCCAAGGCTTGTCCTGACAATGAAAAAGTTGCCAAACCAATTTACCAAGTAAAGATATATTAACACACGCAAGATCTCTAACACCCAAACCACCAAATTTCTTTGGAGTGATCACGGTCCTTCAATTAACAAGAGAAAGACCTCTACCATCAACTTGACCCTTCCAAAGGAACTGTCTCATCATAGAAGACCATTTATCGCAAACCCAATTTGAAAAAAAAGATACCTGCATATGATAGACAGGAATGGATGCTGCAACAGAATTAATCAGGCAAAGTCTCCCTGCTTTATTTAGAAGCCTTCCTTTCTAATTAGCTAATCTTCCCCTCACCTTTTTAATCACTGAATGAAAAGAAGCCCTACTGGTACGGGAATGATTAAGGTTAACTCTAAGATATCTTCCTAAGTCCAAAGCAAAACGTATTGAAAAAACACTAGTAAAAATATATCTTCTACGAGCAGTCACATTTTTAGAACAAAAAGCTTCAGACTTTTCAAGATTCACGTTCATGCCAGATGCCTTGCAAAAAATGTTAAGAGAATGCATGACCATTTGAACCTGACTCTTTGTAGCCAGATAAAAGAGTAAGAGATCATCTACAAACATCAAATGAGAAAATTTTGGGCCACCCCTAGTGACAGAAACTGATTTTCACACCCCCTCGAACACCTTATGAGATATATAGCAAGCAAGTCTTTCCATATAAAGCACAAATAAGTAAGGAGGCATTGGATCGCCCTGTCTAAGCCCCCTTCTAGGAGCAAAACTATCCAATCTATTCTCATTCCACATAATAGAAAGAGATGATGCACGGACACAATTCATAATCAAATTAACAGTGATGATAGAAAAACAAAAGCAATGAGAATACTCTACAAAAACTTCCAAAAGCAATGAGACTAATATTAATTTATTACTAATATAGTAATAAACATAATTAATAATTAATACTTATTAATCCACTAGTTATTATTGCGCGCATCAAAATTTTAATAAGTTGTCACTTCCGTAAAAAGAAACATTAATAAATTGTCTTAATATTTAAAAGAATATTTTATATTTTAATTAAATAGAGTGACAAATGTAATAATTTTAAAGACAAATAATAATCCATAAAAATTTATACACAAATAAATTTTTTTCCTTTGATAAAACACTGTTTTTAAAAGACTTGGATTAGAGAACATATTTCTTCCAAAAGGATAGGAATATTTAGAAGTGAAACGTGTGGTAATTATCATTATGATAAATATTTATATAATCAATTTTTTAGGAGACTAATTAGGAATAGCCAAGTAAAATCAATTAGGTATAGATTCAATTCAATTTAAAAAAAAACAAAAAAATTTAAAAATTAACCTAATTTAATTCTAACCCTATTAACAGTGCATAATGAAAATATTAACCACAAAATTCTAATTGATCAATAACTTTGCACTTGGGTGTGATTCTCTTATGACAGCGTCTATTGTCACTTTCAGAATCTACCATCAAACTCTAGTAACCCCGCCAGCCACCAGACGAGCGCCGTCGCAGGCGCTTCTTCTCAAAACCTTAGCCACTGTGGTAGAAAGCCTCTTTCGTACTGAGCTAGCTTCTGCTGTCTTCTGCTGGACATCATTTGATTTGTGTCGCTCCTGTAGGTTCCTTCATTCGATGCCACACGCCACCGTTCAACAATTAAAAAAGTCATTTTAGTTTGCTGCTGTAGTGACGTGTGTCCTGAGTCACGCGCCAGTGTTTAGCTGTCGCAGGCACCGCTTTGCTGCCGAAAACAAACGCATTCTACCATTGTATTGACCTTCTCGCCTGTTTATAGTGAGAAGCATTAATCCATACTAATTTCATAAATTGAATTATTAATTTGGATTGTTCTTTTGACATTAATTAGATTATTAATTTGATAATCTCTATAATTTTGGTATCTCATGAATTTGATACCTAATTTATTTTGTTATTTGGATGATTTATTTTTTTTTCAAAAATTGAGTTTTTAATTACACAATATTTATGATGGTTTTATTATGTCATGAATTTTTCATATGATTTTAGAATTTGTTGTTGTATACGAAGGTTGCTTTTATAGGAAGGTTTCATTTTGTACTTTCTAATTATTTATTTAGTGATTTTATAATAATATTTGAATGTTTCTAGGCTTTGTGTTTGTGACTGATTTTCATATATAATTTGGATGTATTGATAAATTTTTTTGGATATTTTGGTAAAATTATTTTTCATATTTTAGTGCATATTAATTTCAACTTATTTTGTTCAGCCATTGATGTTCGATTTTAATGGTTTAGTTGGATTTTTTTTTCAAAAATTAAAGCATCAATCTTATAATATATTTGATTTTTTTCGAAATCATGAATTGGTATGTGGGATTAGTTTATTTATTATTACATAATTGATATGGTTATCAAAGGTATAATGTTGTTTTTTATTGTGCTATTTAGTTGTGTTTTTAATAATGTTTCAGAAGTTTTGTTCATATATTTTTTGTAATCTTTTTAAGGGAATTTCGAATGTGTTTTTTAAAGTGTAGCTCAATAGTTTTTTTACCTGACTGTTCTAAAATATTTTTTAATGAATGAAGAATGCTATTTTAAAGATTTTTCATGGTTGTTACATATTGTACTTTATTTTTTATCATTATTATGTAATAATTGATGTTATTATAAAATGTTTAGTGCTATTTCTTTTTGTGCTATTCTTTTTTTTTCATACTATTTCGGCTATTTTTTCATATCTTTTTTGGAGTCTTTTGTAAGATAATTTTGGAAGTATTTTTTAGTATGTATTTCAATGTTTTTTGACCTCAGTGTTCTGTATTCTTTTTTTTATTTTGCATTATGGATGTTAGTTTAAATATTTTTTGAATAGTAATACATACGAAACCTGAAATCTTTACATACACAAACATTTGTTTAATCTCATGTAATTTTGGATACCTTTGTTTAATTTAGAGTTGAATAATGTTTGTTAATGTATTTATGGTTTGGGCTTTGGGTTTCATGGTTAGGGTTTTTGGATACGATTCAATGGTTTTAGGAATAGTATTTTATTTTTAGTTTTTATGATTTATGGTTTAGTATTTAGGGTTTATAAGTTAGAGTGCGGGTTTAGGGTTTAGGGTTTAGTGTTTCTTGTTTAGAGTTTAGGGTTTAAGTTTTACGAGTGAGAATTTAGGGATTATTTTATAGTGTTTTGGGAAAAAGGAATAGGGCTTTGGTTTTAGGGTTATAATTTTAGGTTTCATATATATATGGTTTATGATTCAGGATCGTTAAATTCTCATATTTAGTTATTTTTTATGTTAAAATGATGGTTTTTATTTTATGATCCATGTATTTTGTGTTGATTATCATGAAATTTATATGGGCATTGTATCATATGTTTTTAATTCATTATGTTGAGTTATTTACGTGACACATATTGCATATATTTTTCGTGTTTTTTTTATATTTTGAGGTTTTACTAATCGACAATATAGGTTGCCGGAAAAAAGAAAGCAGACCTAAAAAAGTATTATTCTTATCATTTTTATCTATCTTCATTTTATCATGAATTTTGTGGTCTTACATTAAGAATTGTATGTTATTAGAAATTGGTGGATATAAGGTGCACTCC
Organism: Arachis duranensis; assembly: GCF_000817695.3. NCBI lineage: Eukaryota > Viridiplantae > Streptophyta > Magnoliopsida > Fabales > Fabaceae > Arachis > Arachis duranensis. Next base: position 97,083,563 of record NC_029775.3, on the reverse strand, counting down.
AAGTTATACAGCTGGATTCTTTGAGCAACTTACAAAGTCCAATGCTTAATGTGACACCCTTACTACCAGAATGTCACGCTTCTGGCTACGTCACTCTGATAGTGAGGAGTATTACAAATGCTGAGGCAAAGCTTTGGAGATAAATACCATGGGATATCCCTTAATGGGCGTTAAGGTAGAAAATCATGGTAGAATTGACAAGATTATATGACCTTATCTCAAATAAAATGGTATTGGACATTGATACCATCAAAGTTAATGCTGCACTAATTGGGCATTTCTTCGGGCTCCCATCAGCTGGTAAGTAAACTTTGCTTTCGTTATTCCGTAACCATATATCATTTAAGATTATTTGTGCATCTCACTTTTCAAAATATTGAATCTGGCAAGGGATGACTTTCCAAAATTTGACAAGGAGAACCCAATGCACGTGGCAATAAGGAATAAATTTAATTGTGCAATAGCGACGGAATTTCACGACTACCTATATGAGTGCTCCACGAACAGTGAAGCTAATAGGATGAAATTCCAAAGACATTTTATATTGCTTGTGATAAAGATGTTCCTCTACATTTTTGATATGTGAATTAATTTTTTTTGTTATATCCTTAAGATGCGTCGAAAGAAAATGCCTATTTTTTAAGTTAAATTAGTTGTTTCTTTTTATTTGTGTATAACTCAGATTATTGTGAGCTTCTTTTTATTGAAAGAATATAGTTGATTTTTCATCATTAGCAGGTTGTTTTCCATAATTAGATTTATATATAGTGGTTAATTTCTTTCTTGGGTTTTTCTTATGCTACTTCATTTATTTTTATGAAACTAGTTATTTTTTGGATGTTTCTTCTTATGATAAATAGAGGTTTTTTTAATGTTACATACCTGTTTCTTTTTATGTCACACAGACAGATAACAGAATTTCTATTAGAATTATTTTACTATATAAGTATTGATAAAGAATTGCTGAATACCCGCTAATATGATTATTAGTTTAAATTCTTCATAATGAATTAATAAGTTTACAAATCAAATAAAAGGCTAATTCCTAAGTACAAAATACTAGAAATTCCTAAATGAATTTAACAAAGTTAAGAATCTGCCTACTTGTTGGGAGTTAATTGGTTTTATAGGTTCATTGAAATTGTCATTTCTAATATTTTCATCAAAAACTTTTGCCTCAGATTGAACTGCATCCTGAAAAACAACACCATAGACAACTATAAGCTATAATATTCGCAATTTAAGTTAATTTACAAAGGACATGAAATTAATTACATATCAGCGTGCTCTTCTTTTCCTCACAGCTTTCTTGATTGTTTTGTCCAAATCTGCACCAAGCCTCTTCATAGTAGGACACCCCTTGGTTGATACACTTGGTAGTCCTTGTATGTCGTCCATACTAACTATACACACGCTCTATGTTGTCATAGTGTTTTGAGTAGCAGCAGTGTTATTGCCTCGCAAACTAGCATGATATTCATCAAGTTTCATTCGTGCATCGTCGATGGCAGAGTGCAATATAGCTGGTTTCTCATCACAAGTCAAAAACTCTTGAGCGACATTGTAAAAGTGTGAATATAAACCTTTAAAAAGGTTGTGACATTCCCCTGAATGAATCACATCATGGCTACTCTTGTAACTGTGTTTGTGATGAGCGGATAATTTATACGCTTTTTGGCATTGTTTTTAGGTAGTTTTTAGTAAGTTTGAGCCACTCTTAGGGATGTTTTCATTAGTTTTTATGTTAAATTCACATTTCTGGACTTTACTATGAGTTTGTGTGTTTTTCTGTGATTTCAGGTAAATTCTGGCTGAAATTGAGGGACTTGAGCAAGTAATTTCTGGCTGAAATTGAGGGACTTGGGCAAAACTCTGAAAAAGGCTGACAAAAGGACTGCTGATGCTGTTGGAATCTGACCTCCCTTCACTCGAAATGGATTTTCTGGAGCTACAGAACTCCAAATGGTGCGCTCTCAACGGTGTTGGAAAGTAGACATCCAGAGCTTTCCAGCAATATATAATAGTCCATACTTTATT
>NC_029775.3:97071924-97072542 GCF_000817695.3 Arachis duranensis | reverse complement strand
GGAATGATTGAGCGTTGGATAAACTCTAACCATCCTCTAGCCACGGGCTTGAGGTCATGCCTTCTCAATTGAACCGGCTTTTCTCTTGAATCTCTCTTCCATTGGGCGCCCTCTTCACATATGACTGTGAGGACTTGGTCCAACCTTTGATCAAAGTTGACCCTTCTAGTGTAAGGATGTTCATCTCCTTGCATCATAGGCAAGTTGAATGTAACCTCACATATTCCAGGCTAAAATCTAAGTATTTACCCCGAACCATCGTAAGATAGTTCTTTGGATTCGGGTTCATACTTTGATCATGGTTCCTAGTGATCCATGCATTGGCATAGAACTCTTGAACCATTAAGATTCTGACTTGTTGCATGGGGTTGGTCAGAACTTCCCAACCTCTTCTTTGGATCTCATGTTGGATCTCTGGATACTCATTTTTCTTGAGCTTGAAAGGGACCTCAGGGATCACCTTCTTCAAGGCCACAACTTCATAAAAATGGTCTTGATGCACCCTTGAGAGGAATCTCTCCATCTCCCATGACTCGGAGGTGGAAGCTTTTGCCTTCCCTTTCCTCTTTCTAGAGGTTTCTCCGGCCTTGGATGCCATAAATGGTTATGGAAAAACAA
>NC_029775.3:97067582-97069032 GCF_000817695.3 Arachis duranensis | reverse complement strand
TTAGTCCATAAATAGAAGGATGTGAGAAGAGGGGAGGTGATTTTCGAAAATTAAGTGTAAAAGCATTACTTAATTTTCGAAAATGAAAATGGAAAAGAAATCAAGTGATTTTTGAAAAAGATTTTGAAATTAGAAATCAAAAAGATTTGATTGAAAATTTATTTTGAAAAAGATGTGGTTAAGAAGATATGATTGGTTAAAAAAAATGTGATTGAGAAGATATGATTTGAAAAACATTTTAAAAAGATTTGATTTGAAAATTATAAACTTGACTAACAAGAAAAGATATGATTCAAATATTAAACCTTTCTCAACAGAAAAGGCAACATACTTGAAATGTTGAATCAAATCATTAATTGATAGTAAGTATTTTTGAAAATAGAAAGAAATTGAATTTGAAAGAGATTTGATTGAAAAGATATGATTTGTAAAAGATTTGAATTTGAAAAACTTTGAAAACTGAAAAAAAAAATTGCATTGAAAAACAGAATCTTTCCCCTTGTGCGATCCTGGCGTTAAACGCCCAGGATGGTGCACATTCTGGCGTTTAACGCCCAAAACTCTACCCTTTTGGGCGTTAAACGCCCAACCAGGTACCCTGGCTGGCGTTTAAACGCCAGTCTGTCCTTCTTCACTGGGCGTTTTGAACGCCCAGCTTTTTCTGTGCAATTCCTCTGCTGTATGTTCTGAATCTTCAATTCTCTGTATTATTGACTTGAAAAGACACAAATTAAAAATATTTTTGGATTTTTAATGATAAGGACAATTCAAAATGCAACTAGAATCAAATAACAATGCATGCAAGACACCAAACTTAGCAGTTTGTATACTACTGACACTAACAAAATGAAGATGCATATGAGACACACAAAACACTCAAGTCAATTGAATTCAAAGATCAGAGCACGAAAATTATCAAGAATTACTTGAAGATCCTTAAGATACATGAATGAATGCATGCAATTGACACCAAACTTAAGATGAGACACCAGACTCAAACAAGAAATTTTTTGGATTTTATGATTTTTTGAATTTTTTTTTGTGTTTTTTCGAAAATTAAGTGGAAAAAGATATCAAAATTCTTAATGAGAATTCCAGGAATCAGTGCAATGCTAGTCTAAGACTCCGGTCCAGGAATTAGACATGGCTTCACAGCCAGCCAAGCTTTCAAAGAAAGCTTCGGTCCAAAACACTAGACATGGCCAAAGGCCAGCCAAGCCTTAGCAGATCACTGCTCCAAAAGCAAGATTGATAGAAATCAATAAGCTCTTGTGATGATCAGTTGAAACCTCGGTCCAATGAAATTAGACATGGCTTCTCAGCCAGCCAGATTTCAACAAATCATCATGAAACTCTAGAATTCATCTTCAAGAATTTCGAAAAAAAAATACCTAATCTAAGCAACAAGATGAACCGTCAGTTGTCCAAACTAAACAATCCCCGGCAACGG
>NC_029775.3:97065497-97066527 GCF_000817695.3 Arachis duranensis | reverse complement strand
AAATACAATAGTAAAAGGTCCTATATATAGAAAACTAGTAGCCTAGGGTGTACAGAGATGAGTAAATGACATAAAAATCCATTTCCGGGCCCACTTGATGTGTGCTTGGGCTGAGCAATGAAGCATTTTCGTGTAGAGACTCTTCTTGGAGTTAAACGCCAGCTTTTATGCCTGTTTGGGCGTTTAACTCCCATTTAGGACGCCAAGTTGTAACATGTTTTGGGTGTTCAACTCTGGTTCGCGATGTGTTTCTGGCGTTTGACACCAGAATGCAGCATGGAACTGGCGTTGAGCGCCAGTTTACGTCATCTAATCTTGAATAAAGTATGGACTGTTACATATTGCTGGAAAGCTTTGGATGTCGACTTTCCAACGCCATTGAGAGCGCGCCATTTGGAGTTCTTTAGCTCTAGAAAATCTATTTCGAGAGTAGGGAGGTCAGAATCCAACAGCATCAGCAGTCCTTTTTCAGCTTGAATAAGATTTTCGCTCAGGTCCCTCAATTTCAGCCAGAAAATACCTGAAATCACAGAAAAATACACAAAATCATAGTAAATTCCAGAAAAGTGAATTTTAACTAAAAACTAATAAAAATATACTAAAAACTAACTAGATCATACTAAAAACATACTAAAAACAATGCCAAAAAGCGTACAAATTATCCCCTCATCAATGCCTCAAGGGATGCACTTTCCTCCCAACAACTATTGGGAGCAACTCAACACCTCCTTAGAAGATTTGAGCCACAATGTGGAACAATTAAGGGTGGAACATCATGAGCACTCCATTATTCTCCAAGAAATAAGAGAAAACCAAAGAGCAATGAGGAAGGAGCAACAAAGGCAAGGAAGGGACATAGAAGAGCTTAAGGACATTGTTGGTCCTTCAAGAAGAAGACGCCACTAAAGGTGGATTCATTCCTTGTTCTTTATTCCTTTCTGTTTTCGGTTTTTATGTTGTGTTTATCTATGTTTTGTGTCTTTATTTCATGATCATTAGTATGTAGTAACTATGTCTTAAAGTTATGAAT
>NC_029775.3:97065218-97065460 GCF_000817695.3 Arachis duranensis | reverse complement strand
AATCCATTAATCCTTCACCTCTCTTAAATGAAAAATGTTTTAATTCAAAAGAACAAGAAGTACATGAATTTCGAATTTATTCTTGAATTTAATTTAATTATATTGATATGGTGACAATACTTTTTGTTTTCTGAATGAATGATTGAACAGTGCATATGTCTTTTGATATTGTTGTTTATGAGTGTTAAAATTGTTGGCTCTTGAAAGAATGATGAACAAAGAGAAATGTTATTGATGATCTA
>NC_029775.3:97036656-97064103 GCF_000817695.3 Arachis duranensis | reverse complement strand
CCACTTCCGTTCTACCTTAGGCCGGGCGCATATCTCTTAGATTCTCCAACAGAATCTTCGTGGTATAAGTTAGATAGATGGTGGCATTCATGAGGATCCGGAAAGTCTAACCTTGTCTGTGGTATTCCGAGTAGGATCCTGGGAATCCGGAAAGTCTAACCTTGTCTGTGGTATTCCGAGTAGGATCCTGGGAATCCGGAAAGTCTAACCTTGTCTGTGGTATTCCGAGTAGGATCCTGGGAATCCGGAAGGTCTAACCTTGTCTGTGGTATTCCGAGTAGGATCCTGGGAATCCGGAAGGTCTAACCTTGTCTGTGGTATTCCGAGTAGGATTCCGGTATTGAATGACTGTGACGAGCTTCAAACTCCTGAAGGCTGGGCGTGATGACAAACGCAAAAGAATCAATGGATTCTATTCCAACCTGATTGAGAACCGACAGATGATTAGCCGTGCTGTGACAGAGCATAGGAACATTTTCACTGAGAGGACGGGATGTAGCCATCAACCAAGGGTGATGCCTCCAGACGATTAGCGGTGCAGTGACAGCGCATAGGACCATTTTCCCGAGAGGATTGAAAGTAGCCATTGATGATAGTGATGCCCTACATACAGCTTGCCATGGAAAGAAGTAAGAAGGATTGAAGGAAGAGCGAGTAGTGAAGTAGAGTTTCAAGAGGAACACAGCATCTCCATACACCTATCTGAAATTCCCACTATTGATTTACATAAGTATTTCTATCCTTTTTAGTTTCTTTTTATTATTAATTTTCGAAACCATAAACAAATTTAATCTGCCTAACTGAGATTTACAAAGTGACCATAGCTTGCTTCATACCAACAATCTCTGTGGGATCGACCCTTACTCATGTAAGGTTTATTACTTGGATGACCCAGTACACTTGCTGGTTAAGTTGAACGGAGTTGTGAACTATGGTATTGGCATCATGTTTTTGGCGCCATTACCAAGGAATGAAAAGCAATGAATTTTGCAAAATGGAATAACAATTGAATCACAATTTCGTCCACCAGTTTGCGCTTGACATTCTTTCTCCAGCGGTCGAGAATGTAGTAGGAAGGTACTTTCCCCACACGTTTGTGGGATAACACAGCAAGTGCATGACAACAAAGAATATACAACCCTATCAGATGCTAATTTCTGTTCATCCACTTTCAGATGAAACACAACCCCATCTTGGGACACATCATAAGTATTACAATCACCTTTTTTTTATGAATTCCACTTGGATCTCCCTAAACATATTGCTCTTGTACTTATACTGAAATTGTTTCTCAATCATTAACCTGGGCACACAAGGAAGAATCCCTTTATAGTCACCAGCATCATCCTCTAATTCCTTTTGCTCTTTATTTCCAAGGATGTTATCATACTCAAGGACAAACTGATTAAGCTACTCTTGGTGTGTAAAATTCACTGTAAAATGCATGCATACTCTCACTTCTCTGAGTACTCCTCATACCAATCCTAAATTCTTCCTCAGAGAATACCGGAACCCACATTTGTCGATTTCCATAAAGATATACAACAAGAGAACACCGGCATAACTCAGCAAAAAAAACATTTAGAATGATACAATAAAAAATATCTTAATAATGAATATAGAGAATAGCTGAACAACAGAAAAATAAACATCTCCAAACAGTAAGTAACAAAACCAGAAAGCTCATTAAAGACCAAAGGTGAACCTAAAAGCCATTTATTGTGATGAAGATCATATCTTTGTAAGAAATTATATCACTCACTCTCAAACGCATTCACTGATCAAGAATTCCATATAACTCCAAGCATGTCAGCGTGCAGCCCTCTGTAGTGAGTGTAACCAATTAGCTTTTGATGCATCTTTTTTATAATGTGCCATATGCACTGCCTGTGACGAGTATCTGGTGGAACTTTTTTAATTTTCCCAAACATTGATTTGCATTGGTCTGTGATAATGCCCTTGGGAGGATTTTTCATGTAATTCACCCAATTCTTGAAAACCCATTCGAAGCTGGGGATCTCCTCATTTCTTAATAAAGCACACCCTAGAGAGTTGACTTTTTATGATGGTTAACACCCGCAAAGAAATCAAACAGTAGTTTATGTCTACAAGAAAGACAAAAAGAATTGACACATTTAAACATATAATGGATAGATCAAAGGTGTGACAATACCCTAAACAAAAAACTACTTACTTATTTTTCTTGTATGTGGTGTCAAAAGATACCACATCACCAAAGTATTCATATGATACTTTGCACCTTGTATCTACCCAAAGTGCACTCCTCAACTTGAGACTGTCATCAACGTCCACTGCATAGAAGAAGTTTGGATTGATATCTTTCATGTATAAAAAGTACTTTGACATTTCTCCGAAGTCAGCATTGTTATCAGTGAACCGGGGGTTGCTCGTGATATAATTTCTCATATCTTTTTCTGAAAAATTCAAATTCGAAGAACCACCTACTTCATTAGCAAGTGCAAGGTATGTCTTGTTTGGTTGTATTCCAGTCTCGTCATTGTCCTCAATCACACACTTAGCATGGACATTAAGCTCACTATTTTGATGGTAGTGGATCGATTGTTTAGATGAACATGGATGTGAATGCCTTAATTCTAATCTCGACTCCATCCAAATCATCTTTTCTTTGTCCAACATGACATATATCCTTGCTTTGCATGTGGTTGATGATATCTTATGTGCTCGAGCTACTGCCTTCACCCGAGAGACTCGATTCCCTTCACGAGTACAATGGATGGATTGGTTGATGGGTAACTTTAGTTCCTTTTGGATTTGTCATAGTTTGTGTTTCTGATCTTGGTAATGAAGCATACTTTCTTAGCATAACTAGCATGAAATTCTTGTGGCTGCTGTAACGTATAAAAAATCCTTCACAGTTCTGAAATTTCTTCATAACGAATGCCATCATGGTCAGCATCTGTAACACAAATAATAAGCCATAACTGAATAAAAGTTAGGAGTTTAACACTTCAAGAGAACATTATTTCTGTATCTACAATCCAAACCTAATAAATCTCTTCCATGTTGTCATAGGTAGATTCAGAAATTTCAGTACCTTTTCATCACCAGAAGTTATATTTAGTTATTTTAAAAATTACAAAAAAAATTTCAATTAAATATATAGAACCATCCATTATACTTTGCAAAAAACATCCAAAACACCAGTTTAAATATAAAACCACAAATTAACACGAAAAAAAGGTCATAATGACACAAAATAAAAATCCAATTAATGCGAAAAAACATCATAGTAACACAAAAAAACATCCTATAAACACCAAAAAACATCCATTTAACTCGAAAAAAAAACAACCATTTATCACAAAAACGCCACATGAAATCCAAAATTATAGATATTGACCCATAAACCTTAAACCCTAAACCCCAAAAACCGTATACACTAGACCTATTTTTCCTAGACCATAAACACTAAGCCCTAAACCTAAACCCTAAATCCTGAATCTTAAATTCTAAACCTTAAACCAACGAAACCTTAAACCCTAAAGACTCTACAGACTAAACCCATATTCCATAAACCGTAAACCTTAAATCACAAACCCTAAAACCCTAAATCCCGAAACATAAGTTCGAAACCCTTAACCCTAAGATATGAACCCTTAACCTTAAATTTTACACCCTAAAAATAAATCCTGAACTCTAAACATTAAACTAATTAAACACTAAACCGTAAAGTCGAAAGCTAAACACTAAACCATAAACACTAAATCCTGAACCCTAAACGCTAAACCCTGAACTCTAAAATACGAACTCTAAACCTTAAATGAACTAAACCTTAAATCCTAAATAATAAATATTGAACACTAAATCGTAAATCTTAAACCTAAACCAACTAAATCTTAAACAGTAAACCCTAAACCCGAACTATAAACCCTGAATTCTACATCCCAAAACCTAAATCATGTACCCTAAACCATAAACCAAAAATTATAAACCATAAATTCTAAATTATAAATCCTAAATCCGGATCTTAAATCCTAAACCCTGAAATCTAAACCCCAACTCCTAAATCATGTAAATTAAACCCGAACCTTAAATTCTAAACTATGAACTCTAGACCCTAAATCCTAAACACTTAATCCAAAATCATAAAACCAAAACTTTAAATTCCAAAAAAAAAATAACCATTTAACACAATAGAAACAACCATTATTCACGGAAAAAACGTGTAAAACCCTTAACCATAAATCATGAACCTTAAATGTTAAACCCTAAACCATAAAATCTAAAGACTAGATTATAAACCCTAAACCCTAAAGACCATACACACTAGACCCATTTTTCCTAAACCTTAAACCGCTATCACTAAACAGTTAACTATACACCTTCACCCATGAAAACTAAACCATAAATCATAAACCCTAAACTTAAAATCTAAACTCTAAACCCCTAAATATAAATCCTAAAACCAAAACCCTAAAGCCTAAATCCAATATGCTATCACTCAATATGCCATCCATTTTAGATGAATCCATTTCGCAATCGGCTTGAGAGGAGGACGGTGGTACTGCATGTAAGCTTTGTCGCAAGAAAGAAAGGCACAACATAGAAACGGAGATGTGTTCCTCGTGGGCTAGGTTCCGCGACGGATGGTCGTGCGATCGACGGCGCCACTAGGATCCGCAATGAACGGAGTGGCTGGGTAATGTTTGGCTGGCAACAATCAGCGGGATGAACTGTTCTACGGGAGGTGTTGCAGAAAAGTGGGGGTGTCAAAAGAGAGGAAGAAAGTGTACGTAGCGGTTGTTTTTTTCAATACAGGTTTTGAAAGTGTATAAGCATGAAAAAAAGTTTAAGAATTATAGTTGTTTTTAATATTTAATTTTTTTTAATTTAATTAGTATAGTTGGCTCAAGTTGGCTTCAAAATTAGTTGTTTTCCTATACTTCTTCTTTTAATTAGTGTAGTTGGCTCAAGTTGACTTCAAAACTAGTTGTTTTCCTATATTTCTTCTTATATAATAGAGGGGTAAGGTACTATTTTGGTCTCCAATATTTAGTCCAAATTCTAATTTTGTTCTTAACCTTTCAAACGTTCTATTTCTGTCTCAAAAAGTTTTAAATAGATTCAATGTTGTCCTATCATTAAATTTGACACTAATTGTTAAAACAATGAGTGATGTGGACATTAATATGTTACTAGTTAAGTCATATCTTCTTCCATGTGTTAGAAAAACATAACGAAAGCCTTGTTGTAACTCATCTTCTCCTTAATTTTCTTTTTGTACAAAACTCCAAATCCTTACAATAAATCATCAATATTTCAAAAAAATAATAATCGTTGGTAGATCAATTTTATTTACATACTGAAATCGAATATTATTGGCTCTTCAATATGCAAACCATTTGTGTCAAATTTAATGGTAGGACAACACTAATTTCGCTTAAAAAATTTTTGAGATTGAAATAGGACATTTGAAAGTTTTTGATAATAAAATAGGATTTTTAAAACGTTAGGGACCAAATTAGGATTCGACCCAAATATTGAAGACTCAAATAATACTTTACCCTATAATCAAGTATAAACTTCCTGTGACATTTTTTATAATTTAATATTTTTTATTTTATTTTTTTAAATTTAAAAATGGACAAATAGAAAAAATATTACATTAATTTTGGAAAAAAAATTCCTATTTATCATAATAATAAGTATCATAGCATACGCCATATTAAAAATAAAAAAATATTATATGTACATATAAAATAAATCATTAAATAAATTATTATATATGTATTATTTAATTTTTTTAAAATATATTTTTATATTTTAATATATATTTTATACAAATAACTGATTTTTAGTATACACATTATATAATTGATTTAAAATTTGTCCTTTAGATAAAATTTTTTAGATATATGAAATAAATGTGTTGTTTTATGAATAATATTTCCTGCACATTATTTTTGGTGAATACTCTTGTCTTGAAAGTAATTTTCTAATTGATGATTTTTATTTTAATCTTTAGTATTATTTAAAACGGAAATAATTTTTTTTTAATTAATCTTATAAAATGTGATATCATATTACACATTATAGAAAATTTAAGTATGATAAGAAAAATGTAAAAAAAAAATTAAAAGTAAGAATCTTTTTGAAATCATTTATCACCAATTTGCTAACCCAGGATTTGTACGGCACTAAACAAAATTAATCATATTATTTATATATTAAAATTAATTATTAATATAAAATATATAACAACAACAAAGTCTTGTCTAATTAGATGAGGTCAGTTACATGAATCAAATGAGTTATTAAATTTTATTATATATTATATCTACAAAAAGATTATTTTTATATAGATAATGGTCTTTCTAAGTTTTTCTCTGCTTTCATCTCTTGTCTATTTTCTATTTCATTCACTCTTTTGACTAGGTACTTTGTCGTCTTCTTCTCACATGTCCAAACCACCTGAGACGTGATTCTAGTTCTATCATATTTTTCACAATAAGTGCTACTCCAATCCGTATGACCACTCATCTATCTCAATATTTTCATCTCTACCACCTTTTACTTATATTCATGCTTGTCTTTTGGTCGTCCAACATTTTGTACCACAAAGGATAGTCGGTTTGATAACAATACAATAAAATTTATTTTTAAGTTTTAAAAATACTTTAATATACAAATAATATTTTTGAAACAAAATTCATCATTTTTTTCGGTGTCCTGGTGATTAAAAGAAAAAGAAAAGAAAAAGAAAAACAACTAAACAAGAGAAAGAAAACACGATGTGCTCATGTGCAGAGTCAGAGACTAAGAAGTTATAGCATCAGCCATTCAGCCTCTTTCCTAAGTTCCATCTGAAGCGTCATTCGTTTCTTTTCTTTTCTCGTATGCGCTCTTTTCCCTTTGGCGCTTCCTCTTCAGTCTCCGCAAGTCCTCTTTCTCTTCGTCATTCGTATTACAAAAAATGTAAGAACAAAAAGATATATTTGTATTTTTCTTTTTATTTTTATTTTTCCTTTTCCTACCGAACTTCTTGATCATAAGCTTTGATTCTGCACTTCTGCATTTTCCCATGTCGCCTTAGGGTGTTTCTGAGACATTTCGTTAAACCCCATTTCTTCGGTTATGTATACGTATATAGCGTGTTTTCTTCTATTATTCTCTCTTATATCATGTTTTGCATAATGCGATGTTGAATTGTTAAAAGAAATGGAAGTTATTATTGTTTCTGGTTTGTACGAAGCAGTAATAGTATCGAACCTACATGCAACAGTGATGTTAAAGCTACATTGGGTGATTGTGCTTCTGTAATTAGTGTTGATTATTTTCATGGTTCTTGTGAATTGGAATATAGCGCAGGAAGTAGGATTACTGGGGCAAAAGATTCCCTTTGTTGCATTGCAGTTAACTGCTGAGCATTTCATATTTTTTCTTTTTTTTTTTTTTCCAAATAGAATTTGGATTTTCTACCAAATAAAATGGTGGAATTTGAATTCAATACTTTCATATTTGTTTGAACCTTGAAGTATATTTACTACGTATTTATACAATCAGCCTGTTCTTTTTTTGAATACATATTTCAAAGATTCTATGTTGCTACTTCAAAGATTATTATTTTTATTTATTATTCTTATTATTCTTATTATTATTTTGCTCCTTGTTGATGCGTTATGTGGAATTTTGGTAACTTAATTGCTATATTCTTTCAGTTCCTCTGCATATTGCCTATGAAATGATCTTAATCCTCTTATGCTAGGATGGGAGCAGGGAAGAAGGCTCAAAATTCTCAGTACAGGAGGCGGTCATCTTCGCTTTCAAATTCATCAGCCACTACTGTATTTGGCAGAAATTTGGAGAAGAATCAACTTGGAGGTGTTGTATTTGGGTGCAAGAATAATACAATTAGAGAATGTCTTTCTAAACAACTCTTTGGTCAGTGTTATTCATTTGATTTTCTTTGGTTTACAGCATTTGCCATAGGAAAAGGCTATTAGTAGTATGAATCTAGAAACAAATAGGTGTCATGTGACAATGATGATCAACATTTTAAAATTGAAGTTACTGAATGGTCACTGATATAGTTGACATGAGCTTCATATTGGAACTTATATTATCAACAGCATAAAAGTTGTCACTTAGCTTATGGTAATTTTTTTCCCATATTTTGAATTGAAGGTGGCAGTTGTTGCATTCGACTCATGGAAATTTTTATCTGTTTAAACAGGTTTACCAACTCAGCATTTCTCATATGTGAAGAATATTGAACCTGGGTTGCCGCTGTTTCTATTCAATTATAGCGACAGGAAACTTCATGGAATTTTCGAGGCGGCTAGCAATGGAAAGATGTCTATAGACCCTTACGGATGGACTGCTAATGGTTCGGAGAGAACACAATATCCTGCACAGGTATCACATGCTATAGAGTACTATTGTTCTGTTCAAGACAATTACATTCTGAAACAAGCCCTCATCTTCATACTTTTCTGCTATTAAGGTGCAAATTTGTGTTCGGCTTCAGTGCCAGCCACTGTCCGAGGATAAATTTAGACATGCAATTGCAGACAACTACTACAATAAAAACCTTTTCTGGTTTGAGCTGGACCATGCACAAACTAGCAAGCTGATTTCTTTGCTAACACCAACAGCAATTGTGCCTGGTAGCTCTGTCCCTCATCATATGCTGAATTTGGCAAATGTTTCTCAGCCGCCTCCATCATATGAAACTTTGAGGGAAAGTGAACAGTTCACGGTGCTTGAATCGGATGTGGAGCAATATACTCACGCCAGTGTGATATCAGAATCCGCTGAAAATGATTCTACTATAGATGAAGACATCCAGCCATTGGATACTCATTTAGGCATGCCGGAAGCAAAACAGGATGAGAAGAACCTCATATTTCTGAAACTAAAGCAGCTGTCTCTTAACAGTAAAAGACAAAATCTATCTTTGCCAGATTATGTAAATGATACCGCTGCTGCAAATAATATGTGTCCAATCGAAAAGGATAATTCTGAGGCACCAGCTGGTTTAGAGAAGAAAGTGGATCCTAGTCCTTCATTGGAATATCAATATGACATAACCCAGGTTGTTGAGGATATTTGATGGAAAATATTAAAAATATTATAAATTTTGTTCGTAAGCAACTAACTCGATATATGTTTTTTTTTAGTTGGTGCAAGAGGTCAAAGAACTGACAGCTTTCAAGAAAATGCAGACCGAGAGGAATAGTTACCTGGAGCAGAAACTGGTAGGGACTCTTTGCTATGTTGTAGATGCTATTCTTAATTATTTTTCTCAATTGCTTCTCTATTGGTATCATGTTAAATTGTATTGTTGATTTATTGGCATGCATAAATGTATAGTCTTCATACCAATTGACCAAGTATGTGGAACTTCTCAATCAACCTTATTTATAAATTCTTGTTGTGTACTTATCTCCATATTAAAATTTGAATCTCTGCTACTATTTGAAGTGGTTTGTTTCTGCCGCAGTGACTGCATCAATGAAATGGGGGGATAACAAATAAAACAAGATGGTTCTAAGTTTAAATACGTTCATTACTTTCTGTTTTTTGTTATTGTTTTTTATTATTATTATTATTATTATTATTATTATTATTATTATTATTATTATTATTATTATTATTATTTTGGCTCTTTCTCTTGTCATCTAATTCCATTAAGTTTGAGACTACACAATTTAAAATAGGTAAGTTTTCAAAGCAAACTGAACACAATATAAATGACTGTAAATAATGAATAGTTAGTTTGGTAATTTGAACAACATTTCTGAGTGGTATTGAATTAAGATAAATCATTGTATCATATCAGGCATAGCATGTTTCCCCATATTTATTGATCTATTTCTATCTGCCTTTTAGAAGGAGGCTTTGTCAGAAATTCAGCATCTAAGAGATCGTTGTACATTATTGGAATCTGCATCTAATGTTACGACACATGTTGAGAAGACATTAACCAAGTCATCTCGAGAGCTCCATCTAGACCACAAAGATTCATTGTTTCTAATAGGAGGCTTTGATGGAGAATCTTGGTTGCCTAGTATGGACATGTATTCTACTTCACAAAATGCTATCAAGTCTCTCAAGCCCATGAGCTCAATACGTTCATATGCTTCGGTCGTGCAGTTCAATGGTGATATTTATGTTTTTGGCGGTGGAAATGGTCTTGTTTGGTATGATACTGGTATGGGATCTTGTGATGGTTTTATTATTTATTTATTTTAACCAAGATGAAGTTCTGAGAAAGATTATTATCTTCCGTGTTTGTAGTTGAATCATATAACCCGATTCTTGACAACTGGACCTTGTGTCCTGCATTGAACCAGAAGAAAGGAAGCTTATCTGGAGCTGTTTTGGATAAGAAGATATTTGCTGTTGGTGGCGGCAATGGAGTTGACTGCTTTTCAGACGTTGAGATGCTAGATTTAGACATTGGACGATGGATCACTACACGCTCAATGCTAGAAAAGGTAAAGTGTTGCTGTCATATGGTAAATAGTTCAGGTCTTGATTGAGATTTAAGAGGTACAATTATAGATAAAGGTAAAACAACAGTTCTGAAGTCTTTATTTCCTTGATTTTTGAGGAATAAGATTCTTAACATAGGAGCTATAAACCGATATTTTACTAGGTGTTCCTTTTGTGTTTTGTCATTTGTGTTTGTGTGTGCGCAAGTTCAATTTGTTCAATTAAAGAGAGCTTAGATGTTTCGTTGATGGTTATTTAATGATATGGTTTCATATGCTGGGACTGGTAATTAGTGTTATCTACCTTAAAGGTCTAATACTTCTGTATTAGTTGCCTCTGTAATGTAATCAAATTTCTGCCTCACTTGACTCTCTTCTCCAAACATCACAGACACCAAATAATCAAGAGAGAGATCCATTTGTATTTTGTAGTGCTTTGAAAAGCCTATGAAAATACTGAACTTATTGCTTGAATGCATTTCTATATTCCAGAGATTTGCTCTTGCTGCTGTTGAACTCAACGGTGTGCTTTATGCTACTGGTGGATTTGATGGAAACGATTATTTGAAGTAAGATTTTGATATATTAAATAGTGTATACTCCCTCTGGTTCACAATATTTTTCACTTTACTCGTTCACATGCCAATTAAGGAACTCAAAATTCAGATTAAATTACAAAGTTGTTTAATATAAAATGTTTCATTGTTTATTGTGAGAATGACTAATATACCGAAATTGACAAATATTGTGAATCGCATTTAGTAAACTGTATCTGTTCTGACACGAGTGACACTTTGTAAATGCAGCTCTGCTGAAAGATTTGATCCCAGGGAACATTCTTGGTCCAAAATCCCAAGCATGAATACGAGGCGTGGCTGCCACTCATTAGTTGTTCTAAATGAAAAGCTGTGAGCTTGACTCCTCTTCTCTCTCTTGATGCATTAGGGATTACAATTTACATAAGTGTCCTCTGAGTGTTCTGTAATTTGACCATTTACAGAATAAAATTGTATAGATGACTGTCATTCTAATTGGAGATCAGTATCCTGTTCTGAATTTTCCATGCCCAGCTAATTAAGCTTCTTAATCCGTCTTCGCAGCTACACTCTAGGTGGCTTTGATGGAAGTGCAATGGTTCCGAGCCTTGAAGTGTTTGATCCCCGTCTTGGCACATGGATGATGGGAGAACCAATGAATCACCCTAGGGGTTACTTTGCTGCTGCAGTCATCCATGAATCTATTTTTGTGATTGGGGGAGTTAAATCTGGTGACAACATTGTAGATACGGTAATTCTAAATAACCATTTTGACCTCTGAAAGATTACAATTTTGACAAATTGATCCTTCAAAGATATTTTCTGTTTGACAAACTTAACAAATGTTCAGTCAATTCGCATATATACTTATATACATTTGGTTCTTTTTGTAAATACAGCGTATCTTTGGAGGTCATTTTGTCACTTGCATCTTTTGCTGATACAGTGATACCTTATGACAAGCCTAACGCCTATATATCCTTATGACTAAATGAATATACTTTACAGGTTGAGAATTATAAGGAAGGTCAGGGATGGCAAGAAACTTGCAGAACCTCGGTTGCGAAAAGGTGTTTCTTGTCCGCAATTGCCTGCGGTCATGAGTAAACAGAAGGATGTTCATAATCACCATTGCTTTTTGTAAAGTCACAGGATGAAGAGATTGTCTTTTCTGACTCTAAATCCTTCTCTATGTTGGCATTGCTTTTTCTGTTTACTTCAATGCCAATAATTCATAGAGCTAGTGATTGTTTCATGTAAGGTGCTTGTGGCCGAGGTTGTGTGTGCATAAATGGTTTAGTTTTACACTTAATGTGTATATAAATTTCATTGTTTGGTTAATTGTACAAGTCACCCATTTTTCATTTTTAATCAACTTAAAATGTGAAAAAGATGTTTTCAATCTCCTAATTCAATATATAGATTAATTACAATTATTAAAAAGCAAGCGTTACTACATTACTTGAGCACTTATTAGCTGCAGGATCCTCCTTTGTTGGTTATTGACCCTCAAAATTTGATTTCAACATTTTTTTTTGCAAATTAATTTCGAATAAAAAATAATTCAATTTCTGATATTTAATTTTAAAATATTAGATAAATTAATCTTTGATAAGCTAAAGATAATTGGCCATAACTTAGTTTTTATAAGACCCTCGAAAGATAAACTATTTTCTCTTCACATAGAAGTACCAGTTCACATTTTGGGCCCCCATGTGCCTGGACTGGAGTAACATTCTCAAACAAAGATTCTAAACCAATGCAAACCTTCAAGTTGAAAGAATCAAGTTCTGGGGTTCTGTAATATGGCACAGCATAAGAAATTTTTCTCACCTCTCCAGATACTTCAAAACTTTGCAAATCTAAGTAGACATGTTGTGTAAAGCCATCATTTATACACATTCTAACCCAGGCTCTGCAGTTGCTTGAAATGTTATGTATTGTTATGTCACATGGTATACTAGCAGTTAGTCCTGGTGCAAAGGGAAGAGGATAGTCAGGGCAATTGTTAGGAATACTTAGTTCTGCCCTTCTATGTCTGATTCCTTCCCGAATCATCAACCGCTTCGGGGAGAACAACTTTAGACAGTTATCAAATGCAAGTGAACTGCAGGAAGCTCCACCGTTGCTACTTTCACGTATTAAGCTCCCAAGTTCAGCTACAAAACCGGAAGCAACATCTGATCTCAATTTAAGGAATGACTCGGTGCGTAAGTATATGATCGTCATCCTCTTGAATATGAAATTGCGACTGCAGATTTCAGATCTGCAAAGCCTGAGGGTGTAAGTCAACAAAATTAGCTCCAGAACAGAGATTTCCTCTTCTGCAGAGAAACCTATAAAACGATTCATCAATTCTTTAGCCCTCCCGTCAAGCTTTTCCAACTTGTCTTCCAATTCAACCGTTCCAGAGACCACCTCCGTTTTTCGCACCAAGTGATCCCAGACTTCTACGACCAACTTTATTATTTTAAGATACAATAAAGCAAATGCTGAAGCATCAGCAGGAGCAGAAGAGTCAAATGTCAAAGATGTCAATTCTTCCTTCCAATGCCTACATCATTAATATCATCATCCCCCAAATGGGAAAATGACAAAAGGCAAGGTACAATATCAGGTATGTATTTCGAAAGATGTATACAGGCTGAATTAGACCATCAAAAGATTTAAACAGAAATCCATATTGTATAGAATCAGTTTAAGTAAAACTTGAAGCCCTCACAAAGATAGGCACCGAACCAGAAACCTTTCATCATACTAAGCACATACAAACAAAGCAAGATCCCACAATTGTGATGCTGATCACTGAAAGTGAAGACTCTACATGGATCTGAGTTCACTTGCACATTTTAAACAATATTGCAGGTAGTAAAACGCATCTTAAGGAACAAATGTTGGTAGCTATAAAACAGTTCTTACCTCAAGGAACATAGCACTTCGTTTGCAGAACAAGATTGTACCTTTGGCCATATATTAGGGAGCTTCACAAGGATGTAATTTATGTAGGTTAGAACAACACTATCATGCACTGGCCGCTTATGTTGGCCTACATCATTTGGCGGCTTCATTTCCAAAGCAACATTTTGAACATTGTATTTGGATAAAGGCAACTGTCCTTCCCCATTGTTGATAGTTATTTCAGAATGAATCATCTCATTGCCAGCAACATTTTGAACATCGTCTTTGGCCAAGGGATTCTGTCCTTCCCCATTACTAATATTTACTTCAGGTTGCACCATCGAGCTGCTTTTCTGAATAAGGTACTCCAAGAGGGTGTCCCGATTCATGACATCGCTAAAGGCGCAACAAATCCTACTTAAAAATGTAGCCGCAAAAGAAAATATTACTGGTGGTATAGGGCAAACATCTGCATTCAAGAATGGAGCAGATATAGATAGGACTAACAGAGCAGCCATCCTTGCACTATTAAATTCTCTATTTCCTTCAAAACTTGCTTCTACCTGTGAGGACAAAAGGATAATCAGTACCATTCTTTCAAGGACAATAGGTACTTTTTATTTCATTGGCAGGCCAACGTGCCAAATTTGTATATAGATATCTATGGCTAAATTACAGTCCGAGAAAGTATACCTCATCAGCGATTTCATTTGCAATTAAATCTACAAATTGCTTGTGATTTCGGCCAAGATGAGAGAGAACAGAAAATATATCAGCTTCATCCTAGTAAGAAAAAAGTTAAATGTCAAGCATAGGGAGAGCGCAACAGTAAAGAATTACTAAAATGGAGTTGTGTGCATAACTTGCTCCATAAATAATAATTTTTTTAAAAGAAAAAATTAGACCGATAATGACGAACAGAAATGGATATCGGCAGAAGAATATCAAGAGAAAAGTGAGAATGAACTTGAAGAACAATGTAGTTAACTCATGAATATCAATTGAAATTCAAAAATGTTATTTGCACACTAAAATCAGCTACCAAAATCAACCACCATGTATTTGAGAATAAATACATATATAATTTAGCTTATTTTCAATCTGCATTTTGTATTTCAATGTGTATTCTACACTGGTAGATGATTTTGGTGTACTCCTAGCATGATTGATTGAAATTATACCAGTGAAATGAATTTTTCATAAGCAATGAAATCAGAGTTTTATCTAGTCTATCATAGAACTAACTTGTATCTTGAAAATTGAATGAAGATGCATCACTATGCCATTTGGGAAAACATAAACATAATGAGATGGAAATAAAGCAAACCTGTGGATAGCTGTCTAAATTTTTTAGAAGAACATCCATAGTTGATTTGAACAACAAATGATTTCTTAGCTTCATTAGTCGAACTATTTTCCTGGCAGAAAATCTCACTTCACTACTATTGTCCTCTAGAACATCAAGAAACTGCAAAAGATAATTAAACACACAAATGATACCAATCACAAATTTTCTTAGGGTAATCTTTCTGCTTGAAAAAAACAACAGAAAGATTGTACTCATCTTGATACATCAACAAGGAGATTCAATTAATTACAAATAATGAATTTTAGGCTCCAAAATATATATAGGACATCAAGCAAAATGATTAAGGAAGGATGAGGAACAAACCTTAATACCTTATGCATGTAATTTTCCTGAAGCTCTAGACAATGATTGATTGCCATGTGATGCATAGTTTCTAAAGCTTGGAACCGAACTTCCACTTTATAATCATTCAAGACATCCATTAACAAGTTTAAGGCTGCATGAGCAAACTCAACTGAGAGTACCGTCAGGGTGCGTAAGGACTGGCATACAGACTTCCGGACCTTCAGTTTAAGCAGAAAATCAGTCATTCATTCATATATTAACACAAGGATAAAGCACCCAAGTCATGAAACTCAGTTCACAGTGGTCAGTTTTTTTTTTATTTATTTTAAAATTTTATTATTATGAACCTCTGAAAGCAAGGTACAATATATTACTTGGTAGTATGTTCTTGAAAGATACCTCAAAGAACTCATCCTCAACCCCATGAACTAGTGCACCAGCGACATTACTTGCAAGCAGCACAAATTGTTCAGTTGGGCTTTGATCCAAAACTAAAACCCTCTTTGACAAGCTTTGCATAAGAAGTTCCTTGGATACTATTTCCATCTTTCCAAGGCCATTAAAAACTTCAACCCTGACCTTCATGTTCATATCTCTCACCACAGAACAGAGCTACATTCACATGCAAAGAAATTTGATGTTAACATAACAAGCCAACAACTGCAATAACGGCTAGAAGTAGAAAACTAAAACAGATACTTAATATTAAAATTTAAATTTAAATTTCCAATCTCCTTTATATAGTAGGAAGTAAAAGACATATATATATGCTTGACAATAAAATAAAAATGAATAAATGAAAAGATGCAACATATGTATTTTATCCTAAATTTCTTTCATCCTGTGATTGTAAAGGAGGTACTTACAACTCGAACAGCAGAGATCCTCACGCAATCTTCGTTATCACTTAGAAGCTGAACACCACGCTCATAGCAACCTTTCACCAAGCTTACCTCCTCAAAAACTGCACACTCTCCCAACCGAACCAATGCTTCCAATGCTTCCTCCCTCAAACATGGGTAAGGCTCCTTTGTCATCCCCATCAGAACCGGGTACAACAACTCGGGTCGAACCATGACCCGGCAACCTGAATTCCTCACCATCCAAAGCCTCACCGGAAACGATGCCGCCAGGCATATCGACGTGAAGAGAGAGTCGTCAACCTCCATGGGCCTCTCCGAGATGTTGACAAGTGCATCTAGGTACTCAATGGTGAGTTGACTCGGCGGGTCGGTGAGTTGAGGCAACATGGATTGGAGCGAGTCAAGGGCGAGTTGGGCAAGGGAAGGGTGGTGGGAAGAGAGGTCAGCTATGAGCTTGAGGATTTGGCTGTGGTGTGATTCTGGAGAATGGAGGAGGGAGTGGATTAGGGTTTTGAAGATTGATGAAACCGTGCTTTTTGGTGTTGAAGGGTTTAGAATTTCGTTCATCATTGAAGTGAAGGTCTGCATGGAAATTGGTTGTATGGATTCTGGTGTGTTGTTCTGTAGGAAAAAACACAAAAAGAGAAAATTTACCGAGCAACATAACGTTTGGTGCAAAATTAGGACAAAGTAAAATATATGGCACAAAAATATGACGTTTCAAATGGTAGAGACAAAATTGAGACTTGTCCTAAACATTAGGAACGAAAATAGTAGTTTACCCTAAAAAAAATATGAGAACTAGAATCATATATAATCTAGCAGAAGATAGGAATAAATGCATAGCTAAAAAGTTATGTTGAATGAGAAAGAGATAACATAATCTATGTTGAATTGATGTTTTCTGTTAGGGAAGAAATGGAGCTACCACCCAAAGTCACATCTGACATGAATTTGATGCTATTATCAACAAGTTTTCGATCAAATGTAACTAAGAGATCATTATAGCCAATATCATATTAGAGAGACAATTCTGAAATTTGTGTTTCCAATCAATAGGAATGATTTTAGTCTTAAATCTTAAGGGTTTAAATTAAAAATAGACTCTCCTAAACTAGATGACCCTTTACACTTTATTATATATAAGAAGACCATCACTTTCTCAAGATAAACACTTTTATTATCTGGTTTAATGAATAAATTACGCTAAAAGGCATGGCAAGAAGAACCATCCAGCACCCTTAACAGCACACAGATAAATAGAAGAAAACTTGATATGTTTTCATGGACTGATCAGCAGCCTCCTTTCTCTCATCACCACACTTGAATTTGGCCAGATACTGATAATAGTCGCCCTTCCTGCAAATAACAAAGCAAAAACAGTGAAAGTCCAAATTCCTCAAACAGAAAGACATCAGAGAGAATGAAAAGAGAGAACGATATCCCGTGCATCTTATTGAAGTAAACACTAGGTTGGCCACCAGAACAAGAAGGAACAAGGTGTTAATAATAACAGTCATGATATCTGCGCAGATATTAGACAACTCAGATTCAACTTTGTTCCTACACTTTTTAATCATATAGTAGCCACAGTCAATATTTTAAGTTCAAAGAGACACTAATTTTTATTCCTCATATGAAGTGTGTACACTACACAAATCAGTTGCGAGTTCCCAATAATGTAATCTATCCAAAATGACTACTGTCATTATTTATGCAAGAGTGATTCTAATTCTACGTTGTTGACTTGTTATAATTTCATTGTACAGAATTACAGATTAAACCACAGCAAAATGAATGCCAAGAAATTCCAGATATATTAATGAGCAAAATAAAGTCACAATGGTAGTACCCATTGCAAAGAAGACCAATGACAGTTATGTAGGTACCTAAATAAGAAGTCATTTTGAACAGCGTAGAGAAGAGGGGTTATGCATAACTTGTAGATCAAAATTTACTTCAGTGATAATTCTAATTTTAACACAAGATGGCAATTTTAAAATCTTCTCTGAAATTGATTCACTCTAACTAAAATGAATAAATAAAAGAAATTTTGTAGCTATCAAAAGAAAAAGAAAAAGGCAAATACAAATCTACACTTTTCTCCAGTTTTTTCAAGCCATGTCCCGTCAAAATTCTAGAGCGCATGCTATGCTAACCCACAAGAAATACCAAACAAACAACACATACCCACAAACCCCCAAGAACCCAAATTCCAAGTCAACAGATTCTTGAGAAGGCACAGAAAACATCATACACAGAACAAGGGTGAAGTGGTGGATGCAGTATGGTGGTGGTGCAACTCAAAGGGTTGTATGGCAGAGAAGACACCCATGACAGCAACGGAAGTAACCTCATCAGTCAAACAAAGCACTGGTTGATGAAGGCAGGGGAGGAAACAGGACCTTCGAACTTGGCGGTGTCCTTCCTCCAGTGGCGGCGGCAGCGGCGTGAGTGTCAGAGAGAATTTAACAATGATACGTTATGGGCCATTTGAGACAACCGGAGTATCAATTTGAGAGAAATTGGGAATTAGGGTTTCGTAGGAGAATGGGCAAGGAGGAGAGAGAACAGAGAGTGAGTTGCCAGTAACTGAGGCTGACAATGGAAGAAATACATAAAGGGTAGGTAAATCCAAATCTTTTGATGAACAAATTGTCTTTTGACTTTTGAGACTGACACTGGCAAGGCATGAAAATTTAATTCTTATTATAATGTCATGGTTATACTAAATATATTAAATAAAGGTAGTTAATATTGCAATCAAAGTTGTCAAACTCGCAAGTCTAAATAAACTCGTAGAACTCACCTAAACTCAATTCCTAGACTCATACGAGTTTACTTGTTATGAAATACTCTTTTAGTGCGTAAGATATATATCATAGAAATTTTACTCAAATATAAGCATTCTAGGTTGACAATTTCACCACAAAGCACATAATAAATCAAATTCGTAGTGGAAGTTACAACAAATATCTTCAAATATTCATAATTAAGCTCTCTAAGTTCCAATTTAAATATAACAGACAATCAAAGCATCAAATCCTAGAATTAATTAAAACACCAAATTGTGCCCCTGAGCCATCATTCTCCTACATTCTGAAATATCAACCAACCAAATCAGAATCATTCAACAGCCACAACTGAAAATTGATGCTCTAAACAACCATAATAATCAACAATATCAAATTACTAACAAGAAACAACCAGAAACAGTTCAAAATTGAACAAACTATTAACAGCGTAAATAAGTAACAGACTAACAATCATAACAAAACACTTAACCATTTTGTCTTCGTTTACTGATTTCAACAAGTCTAAGCACAAAACATACAGCTTCTTTGTATCGTAACTGTCAGCGAGAAAATGCAGTTATACCTTTCTGAAACCATGATCGCCAGACAGTATGCCGTAGATGTTGCACATGTCTTTCTAAGAGCTCATTGACGGTGTGCATTTGAGATATTAGAGGTCCTGATAAATCAACCGTGTCTCCCTAATCCTGTGAACTCTAATGAAAAGTAAATGAGAGTCTCAGCAATGATGCATAAACTGCACTGAACTAAAACAAAATAATACTTGATTCATTTATGCACTTAAGAAAAATAAAATTTCTCTTTGAAATTCAAATTTCATATACATCAGATACTATGAATCACCTTATCACCATATATGAAAACAGAACAACATAATGTAATATCTCAATCACATACTTTTATCCCTTTGCATGTGATATCTAATTTTTAATAATGTTATCAATGAAGCTGGAAAGAAAGTAACTTACCAATTAGAAGATACACTTAATGCCTTATGTTACCTTGTGGACATTGACACTTCAATTACATTACAAATCAATCAATTTAAGATGTATCAACAGAAAAGAAATAGCTAGAATTTTCTCCCAATCACAAAAGAGCTTTCCATTTTTAAAGCTCCGCTTCTTTTTCTCCCCCTCTTTGAATTTAATTATCAACCAAATCAGTGAGCATCATAGTGCAGAGTAAAAACATTGCAAAAACATAATTAATAGGAATAACAAATAATCAGAAATAGGTCCTTATGCAAGGGTCAGGGTTTAAATATATTAAGCTAATCATAATTCGCAGCCAAATAGGTGTTACCAAATGGAGCAGGGAACAGGAAGCGAATAGAATGCAACTAGAAGACGAGTAGCACATGAGCAGTGACGAAAATGTAAATTTGAAGCCGTCGAGCACAGAGGTTTTCATGTAGAGTAGGCATATCTTTAACTAAATTTGAAGACACTGATTAGTGGAGCCGTTTTTGATAGAGAGTCGGAATGAAGTGCCTTTTATCTATAAAGACTTCTACATATTTTTCATGCACCCTCAACCTCTCATCCTTAATGTTTGTCAGCAAAACACAAATGCAGCATGGTGACATATACACGACAATTAGGAAACTTGGGTTTCATAATAAGGTGCCATAATTGTCATAGGTTCTCAACTGTTTAAATCTTGACGGGAAACCTTAACACCATTTCATCTCAAACACAGATTCATGGGAAGTGATAAGAAAGGAACGGTTCTGAAGATGCAATAAGTTAGGTATATAATGAAGCAAGTTGATTCTAAATTGGGTGTCCCATGTCCACAAAAATTGCCCCTGAATTGACTCATGCACTTTCACACTTGTTTGTAATCATCACTACATGTTCTACCAGATGATGAAATATTTAAATTAAACTAAACTACACTAATATTTTGCTTCAACAATTTTCCTACTTAGTAGTATGAAAGTTCCACTGATTAAGCATTAAAGGGAAACATTTGGTACAGTATGCTGAGTGCCTCAAAATTCAAATAATTGAACTAGCTGGATAACACAAGCATTTACCATTCAATTAGGATAAAAGTATATCTGAACCTGATTAAAATATGATATATACAAAATTCCACATACATGACATTATATATTTCATATATATTGCATAAAAGATAAGTTTCAGATAAATAAGGCTTCAAACCAATTTTCCAAAGCTATATATGCCATTCAAACCGAAAAGTACGTGCTCAAAGTACATGATTTCCGTTAAGTACATCTTCAATATAATTATCATTAAAAAATATTAAGAAACAGCTGACTTCCATCGGATGGAGATTAACCAATAATGCGTAGTATTTTTTTTATCAAGTCTTCGTCTGCATCATCATCGTTATACAAAATACAAATGACCAACTCCATAAGGAACTATAACTTTTGATTAGATTATACACTTAGGACTCATCATTGTATGCATGACAAAAAATACACCAGAACATGAGCAATTAGTCTTGGATCAATTGTTCATCACAATACTAAAGAAATGACAGCATCCATAACAATATACACACATCATATTATGCAAAACATAAAATCCAGAAAAGAAACACCGGATAAAACTGAAACAATTCATATAAATTGCATTGCTGCACAAATATCATCAAAATCAAAACCAGGTTTCATCCATAACATAAAATTTATGTTAAAGAGGCATCAAGCTTAGCTTTGCTTGATTGAAAGCTCAGTATTGCACATTAGGAAACAAGGTGCTAAAAGAATCTTGCAACTCTCTAAGGGAACCTTTGAATGCCATTTTACGATATTCTGCAGATGAATTGGTGATGCGTTTTCATGATGAGAAAAGAGGGGATAGTGAGATAACAGTAAAACGCAACAAATAAACACTTCTTTAGATGGCAATTTGGCTCAGTAGACATTTAGCTGAAGCATAATTGCATAAATAGTCCAAATAATGAAAAACGAAAAAGACATGCAAATATAACACTCTAGAATAGAATTGAGAATTGTCGTATAGCACAAAAAGGCCTCTTCTCTCTTAGAGTGCAGCAGAAACAACCTCTTCTTATGCAGCCACTAAAAAAGGTAAAATGGAAAACGAAGTCACTAAAGACAGAAAATAAAGAACATAAAAAAAAAGTCTTACCCAAGACATGAGGAAACAAATCTCAAAGTAACTACCTAAAACAAACTCACTGAACTCACGGGATTTACAACAAAGCAATGCTTATTCCATAATAATCAAATTTCAAATCGTACCATAACTAGACCACATTTACCTCTCTGGTTTAAATTCCAAATTCTATATTTTCACAGAAATTCAAGTGTTAAACTCCAAGTGGCATGTTGCCTACCTTTGTTCTACAGGACTAACTAAAATATTTTCACAGAAATTCATTGGCATACATATTTCATTCTACAGGACTCCATATTTTTTCTAATTATAGTATCAACAGTACTGTATTAATTTTATCAGAAACATGATTAAAATTCAGCGATGATTTACAACAAAATGGCAAATTAATTAATTAGTTAAAGAAGAAGGCAGGAAGCTGTGAACTAAGGAACACAGGAGAAGGCAAGGACTCACCACGGCGACGAGACCGGCGAGAAGGCGGAGACGGCGAGGCCAAGAAGCAAGAAGATGACGACGTCCAAACAAGGGGCGAGTTGCTGGCTGCTTCTGCTTCTGCTTCTGCTTGACTGAGCCGGCGATGACGAGGCCAAGAAGGCGGCG
Source organism: Arachis duranensis (assembly GCF_000817695.3). Lineage (NCBI taxonomy): Eukaryota > Viridiplantae > Streptophyta > Magnoliopsida > Fabales > Fabaceae > Arachis > Arachis duranensis. The sequence continues at coordinate 97,041,136 of NC_029775.3, read as the reverse complement.
ACACAGACGCCGGAGACGGAATGATTGAGCTGAGCTGCTGGCTGCTTCGGGTGAGTGTTGGCCGTTGTGGGCTGTGAGCGGAGTGAATGAAGAAGACAGATAGTTTGAGAGACAGAGAGACGGAGTGTGAGAGATTGATGAGCTGAATAGCTGATGAGAAGGACGAGTGAGGACTGAGGACTGACGAGTAAAATCAGGGTTTGGAGTTTTGGCATGAAACAACGTTCGTTTATCCTTTTAAAAAATTATTAATCATGAACCAATTCAGGTTTTCGAAACCCATCGGGTCCCGGGTTTTATGAAAACGGACGGGTTAAATCGAGTTCCAACGGATTTGATCATTTGATGAATGGACGATCCGAAATAATAGGGTTGCTGGGTTTTCAATCAAACCAAGTGGGTCAAATCCGGTTTGATTACTGTGATCAGCTGAACTATTAAAAACAAAAATAAGAAAAATGAAAATTTAGAACGGGAAGAGTTTGTGTTTGGCGGGAGAGGTAAAATACCAAAATGGCAAAATCTCACCCGATTCTTTATTTAATTTTTTTTATAATGATAAACATATTCTCAAAATATTTTGAAACGCGATAAAATTATATAATATTAATTAAATATATTTTTTAAAATATTTTAGAAATTAGATTTTATAATTTTTACGAATATGATTAAAAAATAAGTCAATTTTATTCTTAAAAATTAGTAATTTTACACTAAGTATATTTTTTTGTGATTTTTTTTATCAATGATTAAGAATATTTTTTAAAAATAAAAAATTTTAGAGATTGAATTTTTATCCAATATTTTGTATGTACTTTTTAAATAGTTATCTAAATATTCTTACAAAATTTTAGATCAAATACATAAATAGTTTGCTAAATCTTTATAAAAATAATATTTTTTGTTATTTTTGTTGTGTTTATAATTTTTTAAAGATATTTTTGTCATTATCAAACATGATAGTTATTTTTGTCTATGTTTCAAAAGATCATATGTGAATTTAATACTTTACCCAAAACATAAAATATTAGGAGATATTTGTGAGGTGTACCTAAAAAATAAAAAAAAATTTAAAGACACTTATAAAGAGTTGTCCTTGAAAAAAAAAAAATTTGTTCATTAATATTATAAAAAGACAATATAAAAAAGACATAGACTATTAATAAAGGGTCCATCTAGTGTACAGATGGATGTATACAGATTTTTGTCTTTTTATGATTTAAAAGCGTATCACTAAAAGTGTTGCTTAAAGAGAAAGTGTTATCCTTAATCGTTAACTTGGCTCTAATACCAATTTTTAAAATGTAATTTCTTTTTCAAAATTTCTATTAACTCTTCATATTTTGTTTCGAATAAAATCTTTTATCTGTTTGTCTTTTTCTTTAATATAATTTTTCAAATCCTCCAAAACTTCTTTTATTTCTACACTTTCTGTTGTTTCTAAATATCTTTTTAATTTTTCAACTTCATTTTCCATTTTTTCTTTCAACAGCTTTAATTCTTTTAGATCATAATATGGTGTTCCAAACATTTATAAATTTTTTAAGTTTAGCTCCAACTTATTTATATTTATTCTTATTTCTATCCTTTTTATTATAAGGTCATTAATTTCGAACTGAAGATTATTTAATTCCCTTTTATACTCCTTTATTTTACTTTTTAATTTTTTTGCCCTTTTTCTTTTTATTTTGTTTTCTGGTCTTTCGATCTTTGTATACTTCATTATTTATCTTAGAATTTTCTTCAAATTCTATTATCGATTCATCACTATTTTCTAGAGATTCTATTAATTTTTCTAACTCTTCAACTTCTCCTTTCAATTTGTCATAGATTATTTTTAGAACTTCAAATGCTCTTTGATTTATTTTAGAAAACTGTAAATAATTCAACCGATTTTCTCTTTCAAAGAGCTCTTGTTTCTTGTCTTAATAGGTTACATATATTTTCTCTTTATTTATTGTCATAACTTAGTGTTTAGGGTGTCATTTAATTTTTCGACCTTTTTTGTTAATTCTTTTATTTCAGAATTTTCTTCTTTAATCTTTAACTTAGATAAACTTAAAGGGCTATTAATTTTGGATTCTCTTATTTGAAAATTCGATGAAACTAATTTTCCTGATGGTTCTTTTAGTAAAAGAACTGGGTTTTCAATAGCTTTATATTTTGGTATTTCTGTTTTTACAATTTTCTGAAATAATTCATCGACATAAATTCTTTCTCTGTTTTTAAATATTATACTATGATGGCTATTTGTTAAAGCATAATTTATTGCATATGTAATTGAAAATGGTTCATCGTCTTGTTCCATTAGATTCTTTCTGTGAAATTTATAAGCCAAACTTATAGATCTTCCAAGATTTTCAGTTGATAAAGGTATAGCATATCCAAGATGGGCATTGAATTTAACATTTACGTTTGCCAAGTTTCCATAAACAATTCCAATTATTTGATCTATTGGGTCATCAGTAATTCTTTTGTCACAGATTGCTAAGCTTATTGGTGAATTAATTCCTTTCATATATGTAGATTTGATTAAGACTTGTATAGTACTAATATGAATCCATCTAATTTTAGATCTTTTTTGTTGATCCTTAATTTTTTCAATCTGTTTCCCAATTCTTCATCATTTATCAAAGCTATTTCAAGTTCTCCATTGGCGGATTTTATCTTTATAGGGGCTTCAAGCTGAATTTTTCCATAGTATATTATATTTTTTCTATTAAAAACTTCTTTTAAAATATTTTGTTTATTAAAATTTTCATTTGATTTGAGATTTAATTCTGTTTTTAGAACAGCCTGTTTTTCATTATCTAATAAAGCAGTTAATCTATAATAATCAGATTCTTCCGTTAATTCTAATCTTTCTAAATAATTCATAACTAAGAGATTAGGATAAAGGCGTACCTTTCTGGAGAAAAACTTCCTTTATTTAGTATATTTTACATAAGATGTTTTTATCTCCAGAGGGAAGATTGTAGATACTAACTCCAGAGGGGAGTTTAGAATTGGTTTTTCCTAAGGGAATTCTTCCTCAAACTATAGAATCGCCTCGGCAGCTTCCTCCTTGCTCTCCTAGCATATGAGTACTCTTAGCCTCCTGCTTTTTATTGTTTGATGATTTCTACAATTGCCTAAGCAACCTATTTATAATGGTTGGGTCTGATGGACAATTCCCATCCTTACCCTTCTTATGACGTCATTGCTTACGTCATTGTTTATTATCTTGCACCAGCTACATTGTTGGTGCTCTATGACCTAAGCGCTTACGTCACTATGCAATGATGTTGAGAGATGCTTCAGATGTGCTGTCCTCCTCTTTCATTATGTGACCTTCAGATGCGTTGTCTTCTTCCTTTATCATGTGGGTTGATTCCGTTTCATTATTGCTTTCTTCAGATAACTCTAAGACACATAGCTGGCACTTGTGGTCTTCTCTGTCTTTTATCAAATAGCAGAGATTCCTCTTTATCCCTTCGGGGAGCTTTTCTAAGAGTCTAGATAAGTTGTAGAATGCTGATTCAAATTCTACTAAGAGTCTCATCTCTCTTTCTTCAATTTCATTCCTTTTACTGGACACAAGCAAAGTATTTCTGCTTTTATAATTGATTCTTTTGTGAGATTCCCTTGTTATCTTTTGAGTTCTTTCGAAGACCCTTGCTAGTGTGCCGGCTAGTCTTCCTTCATGATTGTAGATTGTTAAATCTTGAACTTGATCAATTGGTTGAAAATTTCCTGGGAAGACGGACATGAATATTACTTGGTGTGCTGGAACCAAGCATTCTTCTTCTTCATTAAAAATAGGTTGACTATTCGTAAATTTTAGGGATATATCCCTTGGATTTACGTTGTCAATCATATTTTTAAATCTCTTTACTGCATTAACGAATCCTGCAGGAAACTCACTAATAATTTTCAAATCATTAAAAATTAAAATTGTATCAATTAATCCATACTGGAAAAACTGATAGGTGTCAGATGGGAAAGCTTCTGGAAATATAACTAGCTTTGTTAACTGTTCTTTGGCAATAGGATAATATCCCAAGATTGCCCTTTTTTCTTCAGTCCAATTTAGGACTATGTTAAGGGTTTCTCTGAGATTTGATCTACAGACCCTTTTCTTTTCCTTGATTTCAGCCCTTGTAAGAATGTTTCTTATTATTCCTGTTCTCTGGGTTTGAATTGGAGCTTTATCTGCTCTTTTTAGGGTTTGCTCTGGATGAAGAGCTTCATATTCTCTGAAAGATTCCTTTACTTCTTTCAGTGTTAAAAACCCTCCTTTATGAATTATCCTTGATTGATGTGTAAATGGTGCTGCTTTTTCCCAGGCATCATATACTCCTTTCATGGGGCTATTATAAATTACATAATATTTTTTATCTTGGGTGGATTTTTTTATGATTTCAGCAATTGTTTTATTTTCTGGAAGTTTTTCTTCACCTGATTTGTCCACCACACTTAGCTGGCTGAACTCTGATGGTTT
>NC_029775.3:97034676-97036494 GCF_000817695.3 Arachis duranensis | reverse complement strand
TAGACGAACTCCATTCTCTTGTTAATGTATCTGCAATAACATTTTTGTCACCCTTAATATATTTAATTTTTATTGGATATTGTAACAAAAATAATTGCCATCTTACCAATTGTCCATGATTATAATCAACTTTTAAATTATATCGTATGAAACCTGTTAGGTAACTTGAATCTGTCCTTAATGTAAATTCTCTAGGTAGTAAATCAATTTTTCATTTCTTAAGAGATTTAATGGCTGCTAGAGTTTCCTTTTCATGAGTGGTATATCTCTGTTCTGTTGGAGTAAAAGTCCCTGAAATATACCTGCAAAGTAATTCCTTTGAGGAATATTTAGAATCTAGTGATTCTTTTTCTTGTTCTAAACTTTTTATAGCTTTCTTAGCTTTTAGACATCCTGACCAAGTTATGTCTGAAGCATCTGTTTCTACTATTAAGTAGTCATTTTCTTCTGGAATATAAAGTTCTGGAAGTTTTTCACATAATTCTTTAATCCTTTGAATTTGCATACTGTCTTTTTCATCTCATTTCCATTCTTTTTTAGTACTTATTTTTGGAAATAAGCTTTTAGTGTATTCTGTTATGTTCTTTAAAAATCCTTGATCAGAAATATAATTTATACACCCTAAAAATCTTTGTAATTGTTTTTTATCTTCTATTTTATTAGGAAATAAATTTACCTTTTCTAGGACATTTGGCTGCAGTTTTAGCTTTCCTTGAGTGGATAGAATTAACCCAAGAAACTCTATTTCTTGTTTTGCTATTCTTGCTTTCTTTTTGCTAAGAACTAATCTTTTTTCTTTACATCTTTCTAAAACAATTAATAATTTTTGAAGATGATCTTCTTTATCCTATTTTGTAAAAATTAGTATATCATCAATGTATACTAAAACAAATTTATTTAAGTCTTTTAGATTTTCTTCCATAAATCTTTGATAAATACCTGGGGCTTGTTTTAATCCGAATGGTAATACATTCTATTCATAGAGCAACACACTTGTTGATTCTTTTGTTGGGCAAGTAAAAGCAGTTAATTTCTTTGTTTCTTCGTCTAAACGAAGTTGCCAATACCCTGATTTTGCATCAATAGATGAAAACCAAGTTGCTCCTTTGATTTTTTCTAAAATAGAATCTTTTCTTGGAAGTTTGTGAGCATCACCAATAGTTGCTTCACTCATCTTCTTATAGTTAATAACCATTCTTCGTTTTCCCCTTTTAATTTCATTATTGTTTTCGACATAAAAGGCTGGAGCCGCATGAGGACTTTTACTTAATCTTATAATTCCTTTTTCCAAAAGATCTCTACATTCTAATGAAAATTCTTCTCTATCTCTTGCGGAATAAGGAATTTTATTTGGAACATTTATCTCTTTTGTGGGATCTTTTAATTTAATGCTTACTAATTCGTTATTTGTATTTTTAATATCTAAAGGATTTTCAGCACAAATTTCATCCAAAAGTTCTTCTATCTTTATTTCAAGATTATTTTTTAGGATATTTATCTGAAAGTATAGATTTAAATAACATGTCTCTAATATAGAGAATATTTTAAATTTTAAGATTTTATTTATAGTAGTAGTCGGTATTTTTATTCGTTTTGATTTTTGATTTATTGAAGAATCGTATGGAGCTTTTAAAACTATATGTTAATTCTTGAATGAATGGATGATATAGCTTTAAAAAGTTATTTCCTATAATAAATTCCATTCCAGAATCTAACATATATATTGATGGAACAATGAACCTATAATTTTGAATAAAAATTTTAACCATCTCTGCTTTTTGGTCAATTTTATGTATTGATTTGTCAGCTATTCTAACT
>NC_029775.3:97030850-97034579 GCF_000817695.3 Arachis duranensis | reverse complement strand
CATTGTGTTGCTCCAGAATCTATGAAAGCATTTATAAATTTTTCTGTTATTTTTATAGTAATAAATGTAGCATTATTACTCAGTCTCTGAGTCTGTTTCCAAGACATATTCAAAAATATAGTCTAAGTTGTCATCAGATTCTTCTAATGGCTCCATGAAACAAGACTTAGCAATTTCTATTTGTTTAGTAAGATCCTTTTTATCCTTCTTTTTTGGGCATTCATTTGCATAGTGTCCTTCTTCTTGGCAATACCAACATTTACAATTTTCTTTTTTATTCGGACAATAGTTATTTCTTTGTCTTTTATTTTTATTGTTATTTTCCTTTCTAAAATATCTCTTTTTTCTCCAGTTTGGGTAGTATTTTCTTTTTCTAAATTGATATTTTCTTTTTCTTTGAAAATTTTTATTAAGACCATATTTTTGAGGTATCTCCTCATTATCCTGACAGCAAATTCTAATTATATTTGCAAATCTTTTTTGAGTTGCTTCTTGCATACAACGTTCTTTTATTTCCTCTCTTATTGCAGAGGTTGCTCCACCAAAATTATTTTCAATTGTTCCTCTATTTATTTCTCTTATAAATCTTCCCATTATAAATTCATTAGCAGGATATGGAAGTTTTGTTATATACATACTAAGATAATGATTTTTATCTTCTTCTTTTAATTTGTAATAATGTATTCTATATTCACATATATAAGACTCCACATTACATAAATCATATATCTGAATATTAGCTAAATAATTTTTTGCTTCTTGTCTATGATCTATAATATTTTTTCCAAAAAATTATTTATATAGAATCATCATTATATATAATATCTTATCATAAGCTGATATTTTTGTTTCTAATTCTTCTATTATTTGGTTTTCTATTGATGTCATATAATCTCTTATAGTTTCTTTAGTATGAAACCCTATGTAATTCCAAATGTCTCTTCCAGACAATTCACTAAGTTTTGATTAGTAAAGGCTTCTAATAAGAAGGAATTCAACCAGTTTTCGAAAATTTCTTTTTCATTCTTTTTACAGTCTAAATCGACATTCTATCTCCTTCCATTTCCTGGATTTTAGGGATGTATTTTGATGGTATTTTTGTATATTTTGAATCTTTATTTATAAAACCTTTTTTAAAGGCATAATTATCAAAACCTGTTTCCCATTTAAATTGAGATTGATTATCCTTAGATGTTCCAGCTTCATTTTTTACTTGTATTGGAATTGCTGGTTCTTCGTCACTTGAGTAATCTAGGATGTGTTCTTCATTTTCTATATTTTCAGAATTTACTAATTCTTCTTCTATTTGAAATCTTTGTTCCATAACATTATTTTCTTGAGCCATTTTTAATTGTTTAAAAAGCATTGTAACTTCTTCTAATTTTTCTTCAATATTCATAATTTTAGTGGTGGTTTTACTTTTAAATCTGTTATGTTGATTATATTTTGAAATTTTTCTTCTTTGGGATTCTCTTTTTCTTTATTTCTTTGAAATTTTATGGATACTAATATTTCTTCAAGCATGTCTACTATAGAATTTAATTGTGGGTTAAAGGTATGATAAAGATGTGGTGAATCATTTCCATGGTAACATTTTTTAGAAATTCCGTGTGAGAAATAAGTTTTTTCAGGTTTTTGAAGTCCTTCAATAAAACTTATAGTAAAATAAAGATTTTGAGAAAAATCATTTTGTATTGATTTTAAGAATTCGATGTCATTACAGTTAGCATCAGTTAAAATCATTAATTTTTGATCTATTAATTTTGATAACTTAATTATTTCTTCTCTTAAATCTTCTAATTTACTTTTTTCCATTAGGTAACGCTTTTCTTTGTGAAGAGTTACGGTTTTAAATGAAAAGTGTGGCTTTAGGATGTGTGGTATGGGTTTTGCCACGTAAGCACATCTATAAATTTAGATCTGTACCCTAAAACTTCCTATTAATAAAATAAGATATTCTTTTTAAAAAATATAACTTAAAAAAATGTTGCAATACAAATAAAATTCTTGTAGTGTGAGTTACCAGTGATGATGCATACCTTTATTTAAAAGCAAACTACTAAGTGTTGAATATGGCGCGTGAGTTAGTTAGTTCTAAGTGAAAATTAGTTAGGCAACTCAACTTGAACTTAGTGTATATAAGAAAAATTCAGTTAGGATTAGTAGTGCATTTGAGCATTTTGTTTCTCCATAAACATCTCACCTTATTCTACCTCAAGCTGCTTCTTTCTTATCTCTTTTACCTTTTTTTGTATCTCTCTTCTTGATTTTGTAACTTATTCATACAATTCTTCTATATTAGTGAATTAATGCACCAGAGTCACACCATTGATTCTAGTTTATCATCTGCAATTTGTCTTCTTCTTAATCTTCTTGCATCAACTGTGGTTTAAAATCTTTCACATGGTGTGGTAAGCAATTTGCAATAGAGCCTCAGAACACACAATTTCCAATAACATGGATGTCCAACAATTGTCTCAATTGCTTCAACAATTATCAACTCTTTAAGCGCAACTTAACAAGAACAATTTCAATCCTGCAATGGAACCCGAGCAGCATCTACTTTCTTCATCATGGTGAGAAGCCAGGAACTCTTCTCGTCAATATTACTCTCATATCTCAAAATTACACTCACAAATGTGGCTTGCAATAAAATCCAAAAACAAGCTTCAGTTCATTGATGGTTCAATTCCAAGGCCAGATAAGTCAGATTTTCTTTTTCCTCTTTGGGATCGTTGTAACACCTATGTCCTTTCATGGATCAACCTCTCTCGTAGTCAAGAAATTCTTCACAGTGTCATTTGGCAAACTAATGCATCAGATTTATGGCAAGATTTGAAAAGAAGATATCATCAAGGGGACGTATATCATATTGCACAATTACACGAGGAATTCTATGCATCACAGCAAGGTGATATATTTGTAACTGCATATTTTACAAAGCTTCAAGCATTATGGGAGGAGATTGATAATTTTTGCCTAATTCTTGCATGCATTAACTATGACACATCTTGTCAATGTGGCTTAGACAAACTTAGAATGTATAGAAATGAAGATCGAGTAGTAAGATTACTGTGAGGTCTCAATGAGCAATTTAGCACTGTTAGATCATAGATAATGATGTAGCAACCTCTACCTGATGTTGACACTGTCTTTGCATCGCTTATTCAGCAAGAAAGATAAATTCACTCTGAATTTCTCGAATCTAATGCTCTTATGAGCACTGATGTCACTCAAGAAAGGGGCAGCATGGCTCAAAGAGGCAGAGGAGGGTTCAAAGGTGGAAGGAACACATTTAGAAGAAATCAAAGAAGATGATATTAAGACAAAATTTGCTCGTACTATGATAAGATTAGGCATTTAGTAGATTCTTGCTACAAGAAACATAGAATTCCTCCCCATATGAAGAAATCAGGTTCAATACATCACATCTCAACTAAAGAGAATGATGAATTCAATGAAGGTGATAGTTGTAAACCCCGTAAAAATTAGCGAATAATTAACCAATAAATTAAATTTTAATAAAAGAAATTAGAAATGTAAATTTTATAGTAAAATAAGATAGAGCTAATTAAAATAAGAATTTTAGCACTAATTTCAAAAAATTTGGCCCAAGATTGGGATGAATGGGCCGAACCGGTTGAATCGAACCCAAAATGGGCCCAAGGCCTAACCCATCAGCCCAAATATACATTAGAAGAGTCAATATTCTTCTTCCCTTCAGCCAAA
>NC_029775.3:97029194-97030840 GCF_000817695.3 Arachis duranensis | reverse complement strand
CAAACCCTTGTCTTCCATTCAATCCTCCATAACTCCTTACTCCGAGTTCCGATCGCCGCACTGTTTGCGGCCAGTTCTACAAAGCCTGGTAACCAATTTTGGTGAGAAATCTTGATTCCCATCTCAGCTTCTCATTCTTTTAAATTTCAAAATTTTGGGATTTTGGTTATTAAAACTCGATGTTTTGATGTTTAGGCTCAAATTAGCTTGAGGAACTTGTGGGTCTTTGTTCATACAAGACATATATAAGGTAAGGACTCTCAAAACCTTACAAATTCTTAGCTTATGTAAGTTTGGGTATTGAATTTGGTATACAAGTGTGGTAATGTGAATTAGGTGTATAAGTATGTAAATTGGAGACTTGGTGGAGCTTTGGGTGTCATTACTTTAGTTTCTTGGTGTGGGATCTTGGACATTTCGCTGGTGCCCTTGGGTTATACGAGGAAATCGGCCAAGGTATGGTTTAGATTTCTCATATTTAATATATAATGTCTTGTGAAAATCTTAGACTAGATAACCATAGGATAGGAATGAATGCATGTGTATGTTAAATTGTTTAGTGCCTTGAGAATATAATTATGAACTAAGTTGAGAGTTGGTTGTTGTTTGATATTGGAGATGAATTATATAATGTTATATGATGCTTTGATGATGATTGGTAAGGTGTTAAAATTAAATATGTGTATATGATGAATGATTGGTGACCTTGCTAGTTAGTTGAGGAAATTTAAGAATGAAATGGTGTAATATTGAGGAATGGTTGGTTAGGGTGATGGTGGGGTGATGGTGGTGCTGTAAATGGTAAGTTGTGGTGCTATTTGTATAAGTGGAATGTGGTATTGAATTTGATTTTTGGTAAAAATAGAGGTTTAGGAACTTTGGTGAAAAACTGATTTTTAGTCGAATTTCACCGAGCCATAACTTGGCTTCTAGACCTCTAAATTATTTCAAACTTATTTCATATAAAAATTGGGTCCATGAAGTTTATACCGTTTAAAGAACGGAGAAAAAATGTTTTAAAATGAAAAAGTTATGCGCGTCGGAAGTTTGGAAGGCAAAACTGAAAATTCTGCAGCATTCAGCATTTTAGCTGTTCTGCAAAGCTTGCGTACGCGACCACTGCACGCGACGCGACCAAACTCTTCGGGTTTAGCATCTTGCGTACGCGAGCAAGTATTTTTGAGGGGTTGTATATGCGACCACCTGCACGTGACTGACGTTAGGATTTTTGCTAGTAAAGAATTTTATAAAAATAGTCGCGTTGTAGATATAGATTCTAAACCAACAGAAATCCCTTCGTGCAAACGTTTTGGTTGTCACAAGTAACAAACCCCTAAATAAATTGATAACCGAAGTATTTAAACCTCGGGTCGTCTTCTCAAGGAATTGCAGGGAAGTATGTTCTTATTATTGATTATGAAGATTGTAAATTTGGGGTTTCAAGAATGAGGGATGAGTGTGGCAAATAATTTAAATGACTGTTAAAATAAATAAATAAATACTGTAAAGTAAACTTTTGGCAAGATATGAAAAATTGGAAGTCCAGACTTAGTTATTCTTAACAATAATAATAAAAGTTGAATCTTAATTCCACTTAGTCAACCTTTGCTAAAGCAAAGGAAAGTCAAGGGACTAATTAGTTAGAC
>NC_029775.3:97010646-97029110 GCF_000817695.3 Arachis duranensis | reverse complement strand
TTTGGCAAGGTATGAGAAATTGGAAGTCCAGACTTAGTTATTCTTATCAATAATAATGAAAGTTGAATCTTAATTCCACTTAGTTAATCTTTGCTAAAGCAAAGGAAAGTCAAGGGACTAATTAGTTAGACCTTCGAATCCTATTTATTTCCTAAGAAAAGGTTGGGATTATTGAAGTTCAGTTCAATTAGCAAGATAACAGTTATCAATTATGTTGAGCTAAGATAACTCCTGAGTTACTGATTTCTTAACCAAGACCAAAAGGGAAGGAAATTAAATCTACCGGAATAAGAATATCTTCAGATTGGGAATGATCAATAACATGAATAAAAAGAGCAATATTGAACTGAAATATCTCAAGTAATATTAAATAAGAAAATCATAACATGAATGTAGCATAAGCCAAATAGGCAACATAACTAATACAAGCAAGCATTAATGGTATCTGAAAATAAGAGATAAATATAAAGTAAAAGAACATTGAACTTGGGATCAAGAATCACTCCTAAAACTAATAAGAGAAGTCCTAAATCCTTATCCTAAAGAGAGAGGAGAGAACCTCTCTCCAAACTAAATCTAAATCATGGAAAGTGACTAAAAAATTCGAGATTCCTTGAATGAATGCATTCCCACACTTCATAACCTCTGGTCTATGCCTTCTGAACTTGGACTTGGGCCAAAAAGGGCTTCAGAATCCGCTATGAGTATTTTCTGCAATTTCTGGTGCGTGGCCTCTGTCACGCGTCCGCGTGGGTCATGCGGTCGCGTCGATTGGAGTTTTCTTTGTCGCGTGGTCGCGTCAGTCATGCGGCCGCATCGCTGCTTCTTCGCTCTTGGCACGCGGTCGCGTCGTCCATGCGATCGCGTCACTGCTTCTTTGCGCTTGGCATGCGGCCGCGTCGTCCATGCAGTCACGTGGATGCCAGTTTCTCCAAAACTCCATTTTACGCTTTTCTTCCATATTTGTATGTTCCCTTTTCCATCCTTTAAGTCATTCCTGTCTTAGAAGATCTGAAACTACTCAACACACTAATCATGGCATCGAATGGAAATAAAGGTAATTAAAATAATTAATTCTAAAGCATAGGAAACATGTTTTTCAGATACATCACATAATAAGGAAGGGAAAGTAAAACCATGCAATTAATATGAATAAGTGGGTGAAGGATTGGATAAATCACTCAGATTAAGCACAAAATATATCATAAAATATGGGTTTATCAGTGACGTGACCAACTCTTTCGGGTTGGGCATCTCGCATACGCGAGCATGGCAAAACGCATGCCCATGCGTACGCGTGGCCCCTGTTTCAGCAAATCTAAGTTTTGTGTTTTAAAGCTAAATTTCAAACTTCTAAATCTCTATTTTCATTCCTTTAGCCCTAGATCTTATTAGTAAGACAAGTAATAAGATGAAGCTAGGAAATGGAGGTAACTTGGGGGTAAAGCAAGGTTGGAAAATTGATGAATTATATATGAAAATGTGAATACTTGGAGTGTTTATGGTGCCATGACTTTAATGATATGATTATGCAATGATTACAAATGATTATGAATGTTTATTGGCTTATGCACTCAATTATCTGAGATACGAGTTTTCCTGGGTAAAGTACCGTGGCTTGCCATCACGTGTTCCAGGTTGAGACTCGATACTCTGTTGACCCTACGTCGTAAGGGTGACCGGGCACTTATAAATTTCCGGAAAGGTTGACCCCCATTGAGTAAAATTTTAATATATATATATATGAAGTATGAGTGAGAAGAGAAAAAGCTATGCATAGACTCATGGGGATGCGCGATGGGGGACAGTTCAGGGTTTAGCAGCCGAACTTGTCGGGTTGGCTTGATAACCGACAGATGAGAGTCATCAGCCATAGAACAGGCATACATCACGTGCATATTGTTTACCTTGCTTGATTGTTCATTAATTGGGAATGCCTAAGTGAATTTACTATGTTAATTGTTATATTCGCTAATTGCAGTACTAGTATACTATCTGTGTTTGCCCTTGCTTGCTTGTTTGTGTGTGCGGTACCACTGATGTTGGAGGATCAGAGGAAAGGCGGGGAAGTTAGGGATTTTAGTCAAGTTTACGGTTTGGTTAAGTTAGAATTTTAGAAGACCACCCGTTTATGATTTCTGTTTTAGTCCTATAAGCTTTATAATCCGAGTGTCGGCATTCTAGAATTGCCTCTGGCATTCCCAGAACCTTATATCTTATGTGCGTGGCACCTTTACCATGCTGAGAACCCCCAGTTCTTATTTCATACGATATTGTTGTTTTTCATATGCAGGTTAAGAGGCACATTGCTAGGCGTCTGGAGTTTCTGCAGCAAAGTGGATTCATTTTGGGATTTTACTTTTGGTCTTTTGCTATATATGTATAGATTCTTCTCATGTATGTATATGTTTTACTATTGCACCTCTTAGAGGTTTATGGAGAACTAGGATTTTAAACATGTATTTTGGGTTATGGGTTGTATATTTTGTATGTAAATATTCTCCGGCCAGCCTTAGCATCGCATGCTGAGTTAGTAGCTTATTATTTTGTACTCTGGACCCTCTATTCCTACCTTCTGTTTAATTATACTTATGAACTATAGTTTTCTTCGTACGCAAGTAATCTTGTTCCGGAGTTTCAATATTACACACACACACACACACACACACACACACACACACACACACACACACACATATATATTATTTTAGAGGTCATAATACCACACCACCTCTGTTTTACGGCTTAAGCGTAAAGCTCTATGTGAAAGGGTGTTACATTATGGTATCAGAGCAATCCATTCCTATAGAGCCTGAGCGATGGATTGACTATGCTTATGTGCATTCTCTCTCTGTGTGTGTGTGTGTGTGTGCGCACGCGCGCGCTATTAGGATATCTAACTTATATATGTGGCATAATCGTTCATGAGCATGCATTTGGGACTTCAAGCACTAGACTTGTGATATTGCAACTGATCAACTTGATATCACTTGTTTGGTGTGTATAGGAACCAGATGGCGCCTCGTGGATGCGGTTGCGGGCGAGGTGGAGGTAGATTAGGTGATGCAAATTCTGAATGTAAGAACTGGAGTTTTCACGTAAAACCGTTTTAATAAAATAATAATTATAACTACCCGGAATCGGTTGGAAAAATTAGACATCTTAATTTTAAATTATAAAAATGTATCTTTTGCAAAAAATATTTTGTAAAAATGCATACTTGATGAGCGGATATTTTATACGCTTTTTGACATCATTTTCATATAGTTTTTAGTATGTTTTGTTTAAGTTTTATTAAGTTTTCATAGGTTTTAGTGTAAATTCACAATTTTAGATTCTACTTTGAGTTTGTGTGGTTTTAGGCAATTTCAGACATTTTCTGGCTGAAATTGAGGAGTTGGAGCAAAAGTCTGATTCAGAGGCAGAGAAAAGTACTACAAATGTTGTCTGGATCTGACTTCCTTGCACTCGAAAGAGCTTTTCTAGAGCAATAGAACTCCAAATGGAGCGTTCTTAACTTCGATGGAAACATAACATCCAGAGCTTTCCAGAAATATATAATAGTTTATACTTTTCTTCAGAATTGAAGGCCCAAAACTGGTGTCCAACGCCAGCCTCCTACCCTATTCTGGCATCCAGCGCCCACAAGGAGGAGACCAGCGTCCAAACGCCCAAGAAGGACCCCCTAGCTAACGTTCAACGCCCTAGAGACCACCTATCACGTGTATCTCATAAAAGCTCAGCCCAAACACTCATCAAGTGGGCCCCAGAAGTGGATTTTAGTACTAAAAGATTGTTTTACCCTTTCTTATGTAATCCTTAGTCATTAGCTTAGTATTTAAAGAAATTTTACACGATCTTCTAGGGGAGATCAGCCATATTTCATTTTTTACATTGTATTTTCTATTAGTATGTTCTAAACCTCCTAGGTTGAGGGGAGGAGCCTTGCTGAGTTTTATAGATTAATAAAAGTATTAGTGTTTCTCTTCAATCCGTGTTTGATTCAATTCTAAGATGTATCTTCATTCTTCAACTTGATGAATGGGATGACCCGTGACAATCATCTTCGTTCTTCATACTAAGACCACGTGCCTGACAACCACCCGTGTTCTTCTTGGGTTCATGTGAATACGTAACTGAAAAGCATTGAACCACAAGCTTGATTATACATCTCTTAGATGGATAATCCACGACTTCGTTGGGGACTTCTCGAGACACCAATTCAGCCGAGGTATGGGGAGATTAGGGTCTCTGTGGTAGAGGCTAGAACCCAAAGGCACAACATTCTCTGATCCGGAAGATCCGACCTTGTCTATGGCGTTTTGAGTAGGATCATTAAGGAGAATGGACTGCAGGAGCTTCACCCTCAATCAGAATAGATCCATACTAACCATGGGGTTCAAATATGGAGGAGCATTGGCAACCTCTCAACCGGTGACAATCACATACAGTATGTTATAGAAGAAATCATTCACAATTGAAGAAGACAGTAAGACCAGAGTTAATCCAGAAGGACAAAGTATCTCCAAGCCTTAACCATATTCTTATCATTGTAAATAGGTCAACCTAGTTTAGATCTCATTATTCCTTTTATGCAATTAAACAACATACCAACATCTCCTACTTACCTGACTAAGATCTGCAAGATAACCATAACTTGCTTCAAACTACAATCCTCGTGGGATCAACCCTGACTCACTCAAGTATTACTTGGACGATCCAGTGTACTTGCTGGTACAGTTGTATAAAGTGTGAGGATTCGTGCACCAGTACCAGAGCTTAAGCCAGTAGTACCGGCTCTAGTCTGTCTGGTACTGCGTATTTTAGTAAAATAAGATTTTAAAAATTTAATTTATTATTTTGAAAGGACAAAAATAATTTGGAATGTAAAACCGGGCACTAATCCTAAAGGTTTTGGCCTAAAGTCGGCCAAACGGACCTAAAACGCTAACAGGTTAGACTGGACCTAAGTTGGGCCCAAGTCCATCATATAAATACCCTAACTAATGAGCATTCAGCTCATTTCCACCCTAATTTGAAGAAGGGGGCGTAACTTTGAGAGAGAAGAGAGCAAAAGGGTTGGTCACTATTCACAATCAACTTCCGGTGGCCATAACTTGAGCTACGGAGCTCCGATTGAGGAGCCATTTGCGGCCACGCATTGCTCTTGCCTAGCCCTCATTTCTAACTAAGTTTTTTTTTGGTAAGAAACTCTTCCTCTAGATCCAGTTTTCTGCCCTAGCCTAAAATTCAAAAATGGCTTTGGATTTTTGAGTTTCTTTGTGTTCTTGGTTGTTTAGGGGTAATCTAGCATTGGAGTATTATTGGATTTTATTCCCAATCTCATTGGGTAAGGTAAGTCTCTTCAAACACTTATGGTTTAATGTTTTGGTTAGTCATAGAGTTGATTCTTGGTATGTTATATGTGTATAGTTTGATAGTTGGTGAGTTTTGGAAGTAGTGTTGGTGTTTGAGGCTTGTTGATCTTGTTGGAATCAAGCTTTTGGTGATTTGTGCATATTAGGAATTGACTAAGGTATGGCTTTGTTTTCCTTTATGTAATATGTAATGTTTCTGGAAACTAAGACTAGTAGACCTTAAGATATGATTGAATTGATGTTAATTGTTGGTTGTTATTGATTATTATGGTTTTGATGATGATTGTTGAGAATTATTATTGTTAAGGAAGAGTGTTGATATTGTTGATAAATGATGTGGATTGAAAATTTTGATGATGATAAATGGATGCTTGAATTGATAAGTGTTGAAGGAGTTGACAAATTGGGATATTAAGATTTGGAAGTTATATAGTTGAATAATTATGGAATTTAAGAGCTTTGATGTGATTTAGGTTGAATTTAGATGTTGATAAATAATGATTTTGATGGTGTGGAATAGTGTAATTGGGAGGTTATTGATGGTTGAGTTTGAGGAATGAATGGTATAGACTTCTGTGTTGTTTTGGTATTGTCTGGGTTGTGAGTAGTTTGGTTTTGAATTGAGAGTTTTGGTAAAGTTGAATTTTTAGTGTTTTTCGGTAAAAATGCGTTTTAGGCCAAATTTGGCGGATCATATCTTGAGCTACAGTTTTTGAAATTGATTGAATTTTGTATCAAATCAAAAATAATTCAAAGAGCTTTAAAACGATATAGATTTTGTAGAAATATGAATTTTGTAGAGAAAGATATAATTGTTGGAAGTTGGTGTCAAAAATCTAATTTCTGTGATGTTGTAGAAATTGTAAGTTCTGGTTTGTGTGCGCACGCACACTGCTGTGCGTGTGCTCTGAATAGGGGCCACATTCTTACTTATGCGTACGTACACCCTTGTACGCATGCACACCATGTGATTTTTAGAAAACGTGCATACGCACATACTAGTGCGTACACAGACACAGGGATATGCCTACTGTTGAGAGCGATCGCACACTCTGGTGCGCACACCCACCCTATGAAATTTGCAAGTTATGCGTATGCATAACATCGTGCACACACTGGGAAGTGCCTTCTATTGAGGGAGTTTGCACGTATCTATGCATGCACTCAAAATGAAAACTTTTACCTTCTGTGCGTATGCACACCTTTATGCGTACACACACTTTGTGAAGACTCTCCTGGGAGTGCGTACGCACAACCCTATGCATACGCACACTGTCCTATTTTTCAATGAAAACCTTGTTTTTAATCGTATTACCTTCTCGGCAAGCTTGTAAACTTCCGTAACACTTATTTAAAACCTTTTCACCAGTTTTAGGATCTTGAATCAAGGGAAAAATAATAAGTGTATAAAAAGGGTATTTTAGTTATGAGTTTAGAAGACAGTGATTTAGGCTTGGGAAGTTCTGTGGATGAAATAGCTGGAGTGTTTGGGCAGAGTGTTAAGGTGATCATGATTTGAGAAACATGAATGATTATGGTTAATGGAATGAGTATGAATGGAATTGTGCTATGAGCAGTGGCCTCTGAAATGGATTATGTGATTTTGATATGCTTTGTCCTCCGTCGTAGGGGCTGTGGCAGTTTTCCGCCTACATTCGGATGTGAGGGTTGAAGTTGGGCTTCCCACTCATATTTCTCACTCATGGAGAAGGTGGTAGGGCACTCATACCTCAAAATTATTCCTCCTGAGTATGCGTTTTCTCTCTGGTTGCAAGGTGGTAGGGCACTAACCCACAGAATCATGCAGCATCCAGAGGAAGGTGGTAAGGCACTCTCCCTCGAAATATTTTCCTCTGAAGGGAGAAGGTGGTAGGGCACTCATCCCTCAAAATTATTCCTCCTAAGTTTGTGCAACAGAGAGACTAATCCGGGAGTTGTCGACCAGATTTTGTGTCGGGTTTGGTATTATAACCGACATGTGATATCACAGCCAATAGGACAGGCATTTATCATATGCATCTCTTATGTGCTTGTTTGCTTTGATTACATGCAGTTTGCCTAAATGTATCATATGCCTACTTGCTTCTTGAATTACTTGCTATATATGAATATTACATGTGTATTACTTGCTTGCATTATATGTAATTGTCTGGTGCTGAGGAGGTTAGGTAGGCGCTGGCAATGGGATCGCACGGAGGTTAGGTTGGTGAAGGCTATGGGATACAGCGGTATGATTAGTATTAGTTAGAAATTTCTCTAAGTTTAGATAACCCTGTTTATGGTGTTCGGTTTAAGTTATTTTTTTTATTCTAAGGTTGGATATCTGTTTGGTGTGAAGTTCTAGGATTGCTGTTGGCAACCCGAAACCTTACATCTTATATATTGGGCACTGTTACCATACTGAGAACCTCCGGTTCTCATACCATATGTTGTTATTTTTCTGATGCAAGTCGTAACCCACTTCGGTGAGTTGCGAGATGGTGACAGAGCGGAGTATGGTTTCTTCCTTATTTTATTCTGTTTTATTTTGATATAGTCACTCTCTCGTCCTTTGTATTTATATAACCTTGTTGCCTTAGAAGATTTATTTATGAAAACTTTGAGAGATAGGTTGTTGCTGTTTTAAACATCAAAACTCTGTTGTATTCAGTTTGACTAGCTGGCCTAAGCTCCGCAGGCTGTGACTAGTCCTCTTTTTATATATCATACTTATATATATATGTCTTGTTTAATTTAAGTATTACCTTGTGTATCCTAGAGCTATCTACAAGGTTTCATATATATTATTTCCTGTTTTGTCCATGCCTACGCATTTAGTTATCGTGTGTGAATGCTTCGCGTTTCGTAATTCTGCTTTATGCGACTTTGAGCTTTATTCCTACTTCGGGCTTCTAGTTATATAAATTTTTGGATATATATTATATATTATAAGCTTTAGAACTATCGTGGCACTTTGTTACCCTTTGCTTTACGGCTAGAGATAAGGCTTAGGGTAACAGGGTGTTACACTAAACCGGCAGGGAATAAGCCTATAGATTTCATGGCTGCCCCGGGAAACATGGCTGCGGCTATGTAGGCGATAGCTGAGGCACTGATAAACGAAATTTTGTATGTCGATATAGAATCTAATAGTGAATACAATCGTGAATATAGTCTAATCGGCACTCAAATTTCGCATCAAACAATTCTACAATCTACAATCGAAAGTATTAATCTCCCGAGTCGTCCTCCCTTGGAATTGCTAGAGAATGCATATTATTGATTAGAAAAAGTAGATGACAAACAATCAATATTAAAGGTCTTGGCCTAGGGTTAACGTTGGAAATTCTATCACTATAGTTTCCTTCAATGATGATAACAATTAAGTCTTGCTTCACTTAGTTGACCTCTAATTATAGAGGAGATTCAAGTGAAAGTAATTAGCTTGAGTCACAATTCCTAGCTTCACCCTAAGGGAGTCTAGCTTTAGTGCATTCCAAACCAATTAGCAATTCTTAATCCTCACTCAACAATTGACATCCACTATTCAAGTTTTTCTAATGGTTCAAACCCTAAGCCAAGTGAAGGACTTTTACTCCATAATTAGTGTTGGCATTTTATCAAACATTTGGTGAGCATTCATAAGAGGCATTATAAAATTGAAATAGAGAATTGAATTCAAGAGATCTAAATCACACAATCATCAACAATTGAATAATTACAAGTAATGGATATGAAAGTACCTCAATTCACTAGTTCCAAATCCAAGTAACAAAGTCAAAGCTAGATCCAAAGTGAGAGGATCAAAGAACACAAATTGAGAAATTGAGAATAGGAGAAGAGTAGATCTACTAATTGCATCAAAATAAAAGTGTATTACAATGGATCTCACCAAGAAAATCAAAGGAGAATTGTAATGGAGAATGAAATTCTAGAGAGAGGTTGAAGGTTCTCTCTCTACCCAAAAATGTAACCAACTCTAAGAAAAAATATCTAAAAAGTGTCCAAAATGAATGAATCCCCTAAAACTCTCTATCCTTGGCCTTCTTAAGCTTTTTCCCACCAAAACTCCTCCCCAAAATAGGGTTCCTAACTGCCTCCACGCGCTGGTCACGTGCCTCTTAAAAAATCACGTGTGGCAATCGGCGCGTATGCGCACAGCACGCGTACACGTCCCTGGGGCAATTGCAATCCGTGCGCAGGCGTAATGTGTGCGGACGCATCCATAAGGATCATGGCCTAGCTGCTAAACATGCCGGCTCGTAGCTTGGCTCCTGGCTTTGGCTTTGGTGCCGCAAATCTGCGCGGACGCACAATGTGCGTGCGCGCGCCGCTGCTGAAGTTTCCAAAGCTCATTTTTTCATGCTCCTTTCCTTTATGCATGCTCCCCTTCTCTCCTCCGAGTCATCCGTGCCCTATAAACTCTGAAACCACTTAACACACGGGTCACGGTATCGAATGGTACTAGAGGAGGATTAAGAATATATCTAATTTAGTGCAAAAGAAGCATGATTTCATCCATGAGGCAAAACTGGGAAAGGAACACAAAATCATGTATTTTCATATGAATAAGTGCGTAGGATCATTGATAAACCCTCGAAATCAATACAAGATAAACCCTAAAAATGGGGTTTATCAACCTCCCCACACTTAGATTATAGCATGTCCTCATGCTTAAAGAAAAGCAAAAGACCAAAGGATCACAAAGGTATGAGATTCATAAGGTGCAATCTACTTATATGAATGCAACTAAGATTGGTGCTACTATCCACTTGGTTAAGAGCAAATCGATCTTCCTAAGATACATTCAAGCACATAGGGCAAGAGGGTAGGCAATGCATGAAACTTACCAATTTTAATCATCAAAGTGAGATATGCGCAACTTGCATGAAGAATGCTCGTGAGAGCTGGGAACAATGGTTTGATCTTCGAACCCTCACCAGAAGTGTTTGCACTCTATCCGCTCGGTATATTGGGTTAATCACTTAATTCTCCCCTATTTCATGCTTTTCCAAAATTTGTTCTTCCTCTAACAATCAACAATTTTTACATGCATATGCACATGTATCATGAGGTCTTTCCTAGGTTGTAATGGGGCTAGGGTTAAGGTGGGGTTATATATTTGGCTAAGTGGACTAAAAATTAGATCTTTTGGTTAGCCTAAACTTCCCACCTAACCTACATAACATCCTATACAATTATACACTAGTCTAGCTACCATTCTTCACTTTTTCACATATTCATGCATTTCCTTTTCATTTCACAACATTTATGCATTGATTCTTTATTGGGCTTTTCCTTGGGGCATTTTGTCCCCTTTTATTACTTTTTTTTCCTTCTTTTTTTTCTTTCTTTTCTATTTTTTTCTTCTTTTCTTTTTGATATCTACATATTTTTTTCGAGACTATCAATGCATAAGGTGCTGGTGCATTGCATAAGCCGAATGGCATACGCTTATAGGCATAGGTTCCAAAGAGGCAAGTAAATGTTGTTTTTTCTTGGTCTTCTAGAGTAATGTGTATTTGGAAGTACCCCGAATAACCATCTAGAAAACAATAATGAGATTTACCGGCTAATCGATCAAGCATTTGGTCAATAAATGGTAGTGGGAAATGATCTTTTCTAGTGGCCGCATTCAACTTTCGGTAGTCTATGCACACCTTCCAAGAGTTTTGCACCCTTGTTGCTATAGGTTCTCTGCTCTCATTCTTGATTGTGGTCACCCCGGATTTCTTTGGCACCACTTAGACCGGGCTCACCCATTCACTATCCGAAATGGGGTAGATGATGTCCGCTTCTAGTAGTCGGGTGATCTCTTTTTTCACAACCTCTAGAATGGTGGGATTGAGTTGCCTTTGAGGTTGTCAAACGGGTCTAGCTCCTTCTTCCAGGAATATTCTGTGCTCGCATACTTGGGGGCTTATTCCCACTAGATCCGCCAAGCTCCATCCTATGGCCCTTTTGTTCTTCCTCAAGATACATAGCAACTTTTCTTCTTGTTGAGGATTTAGTTCCTTTGCCATAATCACGGGGAACTTGTGGGCTTCATCAAGATATGAGTACTTTAGGTGGGGTGGTTGTGGCTTTAATTCTACCTTTTGGTCTTGACTTGAAATTTGAACTTCCGGATGATCCGGATGGGGTAATGCGTTCGCTTCACTTGGATTTTCACTTATGTCTTCAATCATATGCTTCTCATCTAACTTTGCAAGATGCACTTCGGCCACAATGTTGTCAATTGGGTCACACTGGAATAGAAAATAATTCTCTGGTGGGTGTTTCATTGCTTCTTCTAGGCTAAAACTCATGACTCTCCCATCTATTTCAAACGAATAGGTTCCGGAGTATGTATCTAAGTTGAATCTAGAGGTCCTAAAAAATGGTCTCCTAAGTAGAATAGATGATGCCCTCTCGGACTCGCTTGATGGCATCTCATGAACATAGAAATCAATTGGAAACACCAACCCTTTTATATTCACCAACACATCTTCTGCAACACCCGTTACGGTTATTATGCTCTTGTCTGCCAAAATAAATCTTGCCGTCGACCTCTTCAATGGTGGTAGCCTCAATATTCGGTAGACGGAAAGAGGCATGATGCTAACACACGCACCGAGATCACACATACAATCTAAAAATTGAACCCCATCAACGGTGCAAGTGACCATGCACGGGCCCAGATCATTACATTTATCGGGTAATCCTCCCATTAGAGCGGAAATAGAACTCCCCAATGGAATAGTCTCTAACTCAAGAATTCTATCCTTATTTATGCATAAATCCTTAAGGAATTTTGCATATTTAGGTACTTGATGGATAGCATCAAAGAGGGGGATGGTTACCTCAACTTTCTTGAACATCTCTACCATTTTGGGGTCAAGTTCCATATGCTTCCTAGCTTTCTTTGCAAGTGTAGGAAATGGGATTGGTTGAGTAATTTCTTCTTCCACGGCTCCTTTATTCTTGGGGACCTCACTTGTTGGTTGAGTCTCTTCATCCTCAACTATGACTTGTGCTTCTTCCTTATCTTCTATTTTTTCTATCTCGATTCCTTCTTCCTCTTGAGTGATTATGATCGGACTTGGGTCCTTTACCTTCTTCTCTTTCAATTGAGTTCCGGATCTCAAGGTAATGTCATTAATGCCACCTTTGGGATTGGGTTGAGGTTGAGAGGGAATGGCACTAGAATTTGGGACTTGAGGACCGGGAGTGGATGGTGGGTCCATGCGTGCAAGAAGCGCTTGTAGTGTAGATGTGAGACTGGTAAGGCCGGAAGCAAGTGTGGTTTGAAGCTCTTTTTGGCCTTGGAGAATGGTCTGGAGTGTATCATCTTGATTGGGAGAAGTGGAAGGGTATGTGATTTGAGGGGCTTGTGATTGGTTGGGTAGGGGTGGTGGTCATTGATGTGGTGGTTGATAGGTTTGGTAATTTCTTCCTTGGTTTTGTTGGGTGTATGATTGGCTTTGGGAGTATGGTCGGTTTTGTGAGTTGTTGTTGTTCCATCTTTGATTGCCTCCATTGTTGTTGTTGTCCCTACTTCCTTGTTGGTGATTGTCCCTCCAATTTTGATTATAGTTGCCACCCCCTTGATTTTAGCTTCCTCCTTGTTGGGGATACCCTTGATTGAAATTGCCGCCTTGTTGGTAGTACCCTTGATTTGGGCGGTCATAAAAGTTGTGGGTAGCCGCCACGGTGTTATCTTCTTGAAGACTTGGGCACTTGTCCGTTGATGAGCGGATAATTTGTACGCTTTTTGGCATTGTTTTTAGTATGTTTTTAGTAGTTTTAGTTGAGTTATTAGTATATTTTTATTAGTTTTTAGTTAAAATTCACTTTCCTGGACTTTACTATGAGTTTGTGTGTTTTTCTGTGATTTCAGGTATTTTCTGGCTGAAATTGAGGGACCTGAGCAAAAATCTGATTCAGAGACTGAAAAGGACTGCAGATGCTGTTGGATTCTGACCTCCCTGCACTCGAAGTGGATTTTCTGGAGCTACAGAAGCCCAATTGGCGCGCTCTCAACGGCGTTAGAAAGTAGACATCCTGGGCTTTCCAGCAATATATGATAGTCCATACTTTGCCCAAGATTTGATGGCCCAAACCGGCGTTCAAAGTCACCCTCAGAATTCCCAGCGTTAAACGCCGGAACTGGCACCAAAATGGGAGTTAAACGCCCAAACTGGCATAAAAGCTGGCGTTTAACTCCAAGAAGAGTCTCTACACGAAAATGCTTCAATGCTCAGCCCAAGCACACACCAAGTGGGCCCGGAAGTGGATTTTTATGTCATTTACTCATCTCTGTACACCCTAGGCTACTAGTTCTCTATATATAGGACCTTTTACTATTGTATTTTGCATCTTCGGACATCTAGTTCTTAGATCAGATCTTGGTTCTTCTGGTTCCCTCTCTGGGGCCGAAACCAATGATCACTTTTGTTCTTATGTATTTTCAACGGTGGAGTTTCTACACACCATAGATTAAGGTGTGGAGCTCTGCTGTACCTCGAGTATTAATGCAATTACAACTGTTCTTCTATTCAATTCCGCTTGTTCTTATTCTAAGATATTCATTCGCACTCTTCAACTTGATGAATGTGATGATCCGTGACACTCATCATCATTCTCACCTATGAACGTGTGCCTGACAACCACCTCCATTCTACCTTAGATTGGGTGGCTATCTCTTGGATTCCTGATACACGATGCATGGTTGATCGCCTGACAACCGAGGACAGCTGATTACCCATGCTGTGACAGAGCATAGGCAGCGTTTTCACTGAGAGGATGGGAGGTAGCCATTGACAACGGTGAAACCCTACACAAGCTTGCCATGGAAAGGAATAAGAAGGATTGGATGAAGACAATAGGAAAGCAGAGAGACGGAAGGGAAGGCATCTTCATGCGCTTATCTGAAGTTCCTACCAATGAATTACATAAGTATCTCTATCTTTATCTTTATGTCTATTTCGTTCATCACCATATCTATTTGAGTTTGCCTGACTAAGATTTACAAGATGACCATAGCTTGCTTCATACTAACAATCTCCGTGGGATCGACCCTTACTCGCGTAAGGTTTATTACTTGGACGACCCAGTGCACTTGCTGGTTAGTTGTGCGAAGTTGTGTAATGCCATGGTACTGAACTACCAAGTTTTTGGGGTTCATGACCGGGGATTATGAGAGTTGTGAAAAGTATTGTTCACAATTTCGCGCACCATCCGTGTAGTGGGAATAGCAAGAACAAATGCCACACACTTTTTGGGGAACCAATTGTTGACTATATTGTTGAGGGGGTGGTGGAGGTTGTTGTTGATGAGGTTGTTGTTGATAAGGTTATTGTTGATGAGGTTGTTGTTGATAAGGTTGTTGTTGACCCAATTGGAGTTGCTTTAGGATGTTTGTCATTTCACCCAAGGATTTGGCAAGAGTGGTGGTCCCGCTACTAGAGGATATTTCATTCATGGTTTTTGGGCGGTTGACTCTCCGTCTAGCATGTTGGTTAGACTCAGCCAAGTCGCCAATGAGTTGTCATGCTTCCTCTGCCGTCTTGTATTTAGACAAAGAACCATTGCTAGAGGAATCCAAAAGAGTCCTATCTTGTTCTCGCATCCCTTGGCATATGTAGCCGAGCAACACTTGAGTGTCAATCATGTGATTGGGGCATGCGTCAAGAAGTTTGCGGAATCACTCCCAATACTCGCATAGGGGTTCCGTTTTGCCTTGCACAATGCATGAGATCTCCTTCCTTAGCTTGTCCATCCTTTCTGGGGGCAAGAATTTTTCTAGGAACCCTCTTCTAAGCAAGTCCCAATCGGAAATAACCTCACTACGTAGAGTGTAGAACCATTCTTTAGCTTTATCTTCAAGAGAGTATGGGAAGGCAAACAACCATATAGCAACTTCATCAGATCTTTCCCGTCTAGTTGTTGAGCATATGCTATGAAAATTTTTGAGATGTCGAATAGGATCTTGTGCGTGAAGTCCATGGAACTTAGGTAGGAGGTGAATAAAATCAATCTTGAGTTCAAAATGCGCGTTCAAGTTGGGATGAAGCACATGAACGGGTTGAAGAACATAATCCGGTGCACCCGCTTCCTTGAGAGTAACTCTCCTCGGAGCAGCCATGGTATTGGTACCTAGATCAAAAGAAAAATTGTTACTATTATTAACGGAAGGATATTTAGTGCCTTCTTCAAATGACGGTTCGAAATTCACTTCGGGTAAGGTTGGTGAATTGGTAGAAACCTTTTCATCTTCCCCAAAGGTTAACCGCCTCCGAGCTTTCCTAATGTGAAGCAAAGTCTGTTTAATTTCCGGATCAAATGGGGCTAAGCTCGGATTCGGTTGTGAATGCGTCATACAATAAAGGGAGTGTAAAGCTCATGGTAATAAGTGGAATTAGTCAATCAAACAAAGAAGTGATCAAGAGAAAATGTAAGTATGTACATATACACATATTTACACTGAGCAATAACATGGCACACATATGCAGTTCCCCGGCAACGGCGCCATTTTGATAAATGAAATTTTGTATGTCGATATAGAATCTAATAGTGAATACAATCGTGATTATAGTCTAATCGACACTCAAATTTTGCATCAAACAATTCTACAATCTACAATCGAGAGTATTAATCTCCCGAGTCATCCTCCCTTGGAATTGCTAGAGAATACATGTTATTGATTAGGAAGCTTTTGTTGTGATTTTTGAAGATCGGTGTACTAATTTAAGCTAGCAAAAGTATATGACAAACAATCAATATTAATGGTCTTGGCCTAGGGTTAACATTGGAAATTCTATCACTATAGTTTCCTTCAATGATGATAACAATTATGTCTTGCTTCACTTAGTTGACCTCTAATTATAGAGGAGATTCAAGTGAAAGTAATTAGCTTGAGTCACAATTCCTAGCTTCACCCTAAGGGAGTCTAGCTTTAGTGCATTCCAAACCAATTAGCAATTCTTAATCCTCACTCAACAATTGACATCCACTATTCAAGTTTTTCTAATGGTTCAAACCCTAAGCCAAGTGAAGGACTTTTACTCCATAACTAGTGTTGGCATTTTATCAAACATTTAGTGAGCATTCATAAGAGGCATTATGAAATTGAAATGGAGAATTGAATTCAAGAGATCTAAATCACACAATCATCAAAAATTGAACAATTACAAGTAATAGATATGAAAGTACCTCAATTCACTAGTTCCAAATCCAAGTAACAAAGTCAAAGCTAGATCCAAAGTGAGAGGATCAAAGAACACAAATTGAGAAATTGAGAATAGGAGAAGAGTATATCTACTAATTGCATCAAAATAAAAGTGTATTACAATGGATCTCACCAAGAAAATCAAAGGAGAATTGCAATGGAGAATGAAATTCTAGAGAGAGGTTGAAGGTTCTCTCTCTACCTAAAAATGTAACCAACTCTAAGAAAAAATATCTAAAAAGTGTCCAAAATGAATGAATCCCCTAAAACCCTCTATTGTTGGCCTTCTTAAGCTTTTTCCCACCCAAACTCTTCCCCAAAACAGGGTTCCTAATTGCCTCCACGCGCTGGTCACGTGCCTCTTAAAAAATCATGTGTGGCAATCGGCGCGTACGCGCACAGCACGCGTACGTGTCCTTGGGGTAATTGCAATCCGCGCGCAAGCGTAATGTGTGCGGGCGCGTCCATGAGGATCATGGCTTAGCCGCTAAACGCACCGGCTCGTAGCTTAGCTCCTGGCTTTGGCTCTGGTGGCGCGAATCTGCGCGGACGCGCCATGTGCGCACGCGCGCCGCTGTTGAAGTTTCCAAAGCTCAATTTTCCATGCTCCTTTCCTTTATGCATGCTCCCCTTCTCTCCTCCGAGTCATCCGTGCCCTATAAACTCTGAAACTACTTAACACACGGGTCACGGTATTGAATGGTACTAGAGGAAGATTAAGAATATATCTAATTTGGTGCAAAAGAAGCATGATTTCATCCATGAGGCAAAACTGGGAAAGGAACACAAAATCATGTATTTTCATATGAATAAGTGTGTAGGATCATTGATAAACCCTCGAAATCAATAAAAGATAAACCCTAAAAATGAGGTTTATCAACCTCCCCACACTTAGATTATAGCATGTCTGAAGAGCGGATAATTTATACGCTTTTTGGCATTGTTTTTAGTATGTTTTTAGTATGTTTTAGTTAGTTTTTAGTATATTTTTATTATTTTTTAGTTAAAATTAACTTTTCTGGACTTTACTATGAGTTTGTGTGTTTTTCTGTGATTTCAGGTATTTTCTGGCTGAAATTGAGGGACCTGAGCAAAAATCTGATTCAGAGACTAAAAAGGACTGTAGATGCTGTTAGATTCTGACCTCCCTGCCCTAGAAGTGGATTTTCTGGAGCTAAAGAAGCCCAATTGGCGCGCTCTCAACGGCTTTGGAAAGTAGACACCCTGGGCTTTCCAGCAATATATGATAGTCTATACTTTGCTCAAGATTTGATGGCCCAAACCGGCGTTCAAAGTCACCATCAGAATTTCCAGCGTTAAACGCCGGAACTGGCACCAAAGTGTGAGTTAAACGCCCAAACTGGCACAAAAGCTGGCGTTTAACTCCAAGAAGAGTCTCTACACGAAAATGTTTCAATACTCAGCCCAAGCATACACCAAGTGGGCCCGGAAGTGGATTTTTATGTCATTTACTCATCTCTGTAAACCCTAGGCTACTAGTTCTCTATAAGTAGGACCTTTTACTATTGTATTTTCATCTTTGGACGTCTAGTTCTTAGATCATATCTTGGTAGCTATCTTTATTCCTATGCTATCTTAGATCATTGGGAGGCTGGCCATTCGGCCATGCCTAGACCTTGTTCTTATGTATTTTCAACGGTGGAGTTTCTACACACCATAGATTAAGGTGTGGAGCTCTGCTGTACCTCGAGTATTAATGCAATTACTATTGTTCTTCTATTCAATTCATCTTGTTCTTATTCCAAGATATTTATTTGCACCCAAGAACATGATGAATGTGATGATTATGTGACACTCATCATCATTCTCACTTATGAACGAGTGCCTGACAACCACTTCTGTTCTACAAGCAAACAAGGCTTGAATGTTTATCTCTT
>NC_029775.3:97010214-97010427 GCF_000817695.3 Arachis duranensis | reverse complement strand
TACTCGCGTAAGGTCTATTACTTGGACGACCCAGTACACTTGCTGGTTAGTTGTGCGAAGTTGTGATAAAGAGTTGAGATTGCAATTGAGCGTACCATGTTGATGGTGCCATTGATGATCACAATTTCGTGCACCAAGTTTTTGGCGCCGTTGCCGGGGATTGTTGAGTTTGGACAACTGACGGTTCATCTTGTTGCTTAGATTAGGTATTTA
>NC_029775.3:97009492-97010106 GCF_000817695.3 Arachis duranensis | reverse complement strand
CTAGTGTTTTGGACCGGAGCTTTCTTTGAAAGCTTGGCTGGCTATGAAGCCATGTCTAATTCCTGGACTGAAGCTTTAGACTAACATTGCATGATTCCTGGAATTCTCATTAAGAATTTTGATATTTTTATTTTTCCTCTTCACTTAGTTTTCGAAAAATCCAAAAAAATTACAAAATCATAAAAACCAAAAATATTTTATGTTTTTTATGTTGAGTTTAGTGTCTCATTTTAAGTTTGGTGTCAATTGCATGTTTCTGTTCTCCTTGCATTTTTCGAATTCATGCATGTGTCTTCATTAATCTTCAAGTTGTTCTTGATGATTTCATTGCTCTGATATTTAAATTCTCTTGACTTGAGTGTTTTGTGTTTCTCATGTGCATTTTCATTTTGTTAGTGTCAGTAGTATACAAACTGCTAAGTTTGGTGTCTTGCATGCATTGTTTATTTGATTTTAGTTGCATTTTGATTATTCCTCATTATAAGAAATCCAAAAATATTTTTAATCTGTGTCTTTTCAAGTCAATAATATAGAGAATTGAAGATTCAGAACATACAGCAGAGGAATTATACAGAAAAAGCTGGGCGTTCAAAACGCCCAGTGAAGAAGGGAAA
>NC_029775.3:97008689-97009270 GCF_000817695.3 Arachis duranensis | reverse complement strand
GTTTTCAAAATTTTTCAAAATCAAATCTTTTTCAAATCAAATCTTTTCAATCAAACCTTTTTCAAAATCAATTTCTTTCCTTTTTCAAAAATACTTGCTATCAATTAATGATTTGATTCAACATTTCAAGTATGTTGCCTTTTCTGTTGAGAAAGGTTTAATGTTTGAATCATGTCTTTTCTTGTTAGCCAAGTCATTAATTTTTAAAATCAAATCTTTTTAAATTGTTTTTCAAATCATATCTTCTCAATCATATCTTTTTAAAACTATATCTTTCAATCATATTTTTCTCTCATATCTTTTTCAAAATAGTTTTCAATCATATCTTTTTGATTTCTGATTTCAAAATCTTTTTCAAAAATCACTTGATTTCTTTTCCACTCTTGGTTTTCGAAAATCACTTATTGTTTTTCAAAATGTTTTTAAAATATTTTATTTAATTTTCAAAAATTTCTTCCCTTCTTCTCACATCCTTCTATTTATGGACTAACACTACTCCTCAATGCACAATTCAAACTCCATCTTTCATTGAAAAGTTCGAATTTTCTACCTCTCCCTTCTATTTTTCTTTTCCTCTGACA
>NC_029775.3:97005878-97008013 GCF_000817695.3 Arachis duranensis | reverse complement strand
CAGAAGAAATGAGTTCTTGAGATTGATACTCTGAATGCCATATTGGCTCAGAACAAAATATTGACCCAGCAAGTCAATATGTTTTTCAAAGTCTGTCTGGAATGCAAAATGCACCAGGCAGTACTAAGGATGCTTCATCTGAAGAAGAAGCTTATGATCCTGAGAACCCTTCAATGGAAGAGGTGAATTACATGGAAGAACCCTATGGAAACACCTATAATCCTTCATGGAGAAATCATCCAAATCTTTCATGGAAGGATCAACAGAGACCTCAACAAGGTTTCAACAATAATAATGGTGGAAGAAACAGGTTTAGTAATGGCAAGCCTTTTCCATCATCTTCTCAGCAACAGATAGATAATTCTAAGCAGAACCACTCTAACTGAGCAACCATGGTCTCTGATCTAATCAAAACCACTCAAAGTTTCATGACTGAAACAAGGTCCTCCATTAGAAATTTGGAGGCACAAGTGGGTCAGCTGAGCAAGAAAATTACTGAACTCCCTCCTAGTGTTCTTCCAAGCAATACAGAAGAAAATCCTAGAAGAGAATCCAAAAGGAGAATGCAAGGCCATTAACATGACCTACATGGCCGAATTTGGAGAGGAGGAAGAGGCAGTGAACGCCACTGAGGAAGACCTCAATGGACGTCCACTGGCCTCCAATGAGTTCCCTAATGAGGAACCATGGGAATCTGAGGCTCCCACTGAGACCATAGAGATTCCATTAAATTTACTTCTGCCATTCATGAGCTCTGATGAGTATTCTTCCTCTGAAGAGGATGAATATGTCACTGAAGAGCAAGTTGCTAAATACCTTGGAGCAATCATGAAGCTAAATGACAAGTTATTTGGTAATGATACTTGGGAGGATGAACCCCCTTTGCTCACCAAGGAACTGGATGACTTGTCTAGGCAGAGATTACCTCAAAAGAGACAAGATCCTGGGAAGTTCTCAGTACCTTGTACCATAGGCACCATGACCTTTAAGAAGGCTCTGTGTGACCTAGGGTCAAGTATCAACCTCATGTCTCTCTCTGTAATGGAGAAGCTAGGGATCTTTGAGGTGCAAACTGCACAAATCTCACTAGAGATGGCAGACAATTCAAGGAAACAAGCTTATGGACTTGTATAGGATGTTCTGGTAAAAGTTGAAGACCATTACATCCCTGCTGATTTTATAGTCCTAGAGACTGGGAAGTGCATGGATGAATCCATCATCCTTGGCAGACCCTTCCTAGCCACAGCAAAGGCTGTGATTGATGTGGACAGAGGAGAATTGATCATTCAAGTGAATAAAGAATCCCTTGTGTTTAAGGCTCTAGGATATCCCTCTGTAACCATGGAGTGGAAGCATGAAGAGCTTCTCTCAAAACAAAGTCAAACAGAGCCCCCACAGTCAAACTCTAAGTTTGGTGTTGGGAGGCCACAACCAACTTCTAAGTTTGGTGTTGAAAGGTCCCAACATTGCTCTGAGTACCTGTGAGGCTCCATGAGAGCCCACTGTCAAGCTACTAAGTTTGGTGTTGGGAGGCCACAACCAACTTCTAAGTTTGGTGTTGAACCCCCACATTCAAACTCTAAGTTTGGTGTTGGGAGGTTCCAACATTGCTCTGAGTATCTGTGAGGCTCCATGAGAGCCCACTGTCAAGCTAATGATATTAAAGAAGCGCTTGTTGGGAGGCAACCCAATCTTATTATATTTATCTATTCTCTTTTGTTATTTTATGTTTTTTGTAGGTTGATGATCATGAGAAGTCACAAAATCAATTGAAAAAGTAAAAATAGAAAGAAAAATAGCACACCCTGGAGGAAAACTTGCTGGTGTTTAAAACGCCAGTGAAGACAGCAAATGGGCGTTTAACGCCCAGTCTGGCACCATTCTGGGCGTTTAATGCCAGAAAGGGGCACCAGACTGGCGTTAAACGCCAGAAAAGGGCAAGAACTCGGCGTTAAACGCCAGAAATGGGCACCAGCCCGGCGTTTAACGCTAGAATTGGCATGAAGAGCAATTTTGCTCGCCACTTGGTGCAGGGATGACTTTTCCTTGACACCTCAGGATCTATGGACCCCACAGGATCCCCACCTACCCCACCACTCTCTCTCTTCTTCACCCATTCACCAATCACCTCAACA
>NC_029775.3:96999796-97000227 GCF_000817695.3 Arachis duranensis | reverse complement strand
CTTCTCCATTACAGAGAGTGGCATAAGATTTATCCCTGACCCCAGATCACATAGAGCTTTTTCAAAGCTCATGGTGCCAATGGTACAAGGTATTAAGAACTTGTCAGGATCTTATTTCTTTTGAGGTAGAGTTTTCTGAATCCAAGTATCTAGTTCACTAATGAGCAAGGGAGGTTCACTTTCCCAAGTCTCATTACCAAACAGCTTGGCATTCAGCTTCATGATAGCTCCTAAGTATTGAGCAACTTGCTCTCCAGTCACAGCTTCATCCTCCTCAGAGGAAGAATAGTCTTCAGAGCTCATGAATGGCAGAAGGAGATTTAATGGAATCTCTATGGTCTCTAGATGAGCTTCAGATTCCTCTGGATCCTTAATAGGAAACTCTTTCTTGTTTGAAGGACATCCCAGGAGGTCTTCCTCACTAGGATTTT
>NC_029775.3:96999303-96999594 GCF_000817695.3 Arachis duranensis | reverse complement strand
TGTTTCATTCATGAAACTGAAAGTGGCCTTTGACAGATCAGAGACTATATTGGCTAAATTAGAAGTGTTTTGTTTAGAATTTTCTGTCTGTTGTTGAGAAGATGATGGATATGGCTTGCTATTGCCCAGCCTATTGCGTCCACCATTGCTAAAGCCTTGTTGAGGCTTTTGTTGATCCTTCCAAGAGAAATTTGGATGATTTCTCCATGATGGATTATAGGTGTTTCCATAAGGTTCACCCATATAATTAACCTCTGCCATGGCAGGGTTCTCAGGATCATAAGCTTCTTC
>NC_029775.3:96997689-96998268 GCF_000817695.3 Arachis duranensis | reverse complement strand
ATTATTATTTTCGGCTGCCATCTCCTTCTCCTGTTCGAAAATTTCTGAAAGGTTATTTCTGGATTGTTGTAATTTAGCTTCTCTTAATTTTCTCTTCAGAGTCCTTTCAGGTTCTGGATCAACTTCAACAAGAGTGTCTTTTTCCCTGTTCCTGCTCATATGAAAGAGAAGTAAACAAGAAAAGAAAGAGGAATCCTCTATGTCACAGTATAGAGATTCCCTTATGTTAGTAGAAGAAGAAAGGGGTTAGAAGAATGAAGAAGAATTCGGATTTTTAGATGAAGAGAGGTGAAGAGAAGTGTTAGTAATTAATTAATTAAATAGAATAAGAGAAGAGAAGAGAAATTTCGATAATAATTTTTGAAAAAGAAGTTAGTAATTTTCGAAATTTAGAGATAAAATAAGATTAAAATTTAAAACAATTAATTAATTAAAAAGAAATTTTGAAAAAGGGGTGAGATATTTTCGAAAATTAGAGAGGGAAGAGTAGTTAAGTGGTTTTGAAAAAGATAAGAAACAAACAAAAAGTTAGTTAGTTGATTGAAAAAGATTTGAAATCAAATTTTGAAAAAGATAAGA
>NC_029775.3:96994766-96994962 GCF_000817695.3 Arachis duranensis | reverse complement strand
CACAAACTCATAGTAAAGTCCAGAAATGTGAATTTAACATAAAACTAATGAAAACATCCCTAAAAGTAGTTCAAACTCACTAAAAACTATCTAAAAACAATGCCAAAAAGCGTATAAATTATCCGCTCATCACACCTCTTCCCCAAAAACCCTTCACCTATCAAATCCCATCTTTCTCTTCACCACTCACATCCAC
>NC_029775.3:96994215-96994534 GCF_000817695.3 Arachis duranensis | reverse complement strand
TTTCTTCTTCTTCTACTCTCTTCTTTCTTCTTTTGCTCGAGGACGAGCAAACCTTTTAAGTTTGGTGTGGTAAAAGCATTGCTTTTTGTTTTTCCATAACCATTTATGGCATCCAAGGCCGGAAAAACCTCTAGAAAGAGGAAAGGAAAGGCAAAAGCTTTCACCTCCGAGTCATGGAAGATGGAGAGATTCATCTCAAGGGTGCATCAAGACCACTTCTTTGAAGTTGTGGCCTTGAAGAAGGTGATCCCCGAGGTCCCTTTTAAACTCAAAAAGAGTGAATATCCGGAGATCTGACATGAGATCCAAAGAAGAGGTT
>NC_029775.3:96992991-96994133 GCF_000817695.3 Arachis duranensis | reverse complement strand
GTTCAAGAGTTCTATGCCAATGCATGGGTCACCAAGAACCATGATCAAAGTGTTAACCCGGACCCAAAGAATTGGCTTACCATGGTTCGGGGGAAATAGTTTGATTTTAGTCCGGAAAATGTAAGGTTGGCATTCAACTTGCCCATGATGCAAGGAGATGAACACCATTACACTAGAAGGGTCAACTTTGATCAAAGGGCGTCCAATGGAAGAGAGATTCAAGAGGGAAGCCGGTTCAATTGAGAAGGCATGACCTCAAGCCTGTGGCTAGGGGATGATTGGAGTTTATCCAACGCTCAATCATTCCCACTAGCAACCGGTCCGAAGTTACTATAGACCGGGCTATCATGATTCATAGCATCATGATTGGAGAAGAAATAGAAGTTCATGAGGTTATAGCCCAAGAACTTTATAAGGTGGCGAACAAGTCCTCTACCTTGGCAAGGTTAGCCTTTCCTCATCTCATTTGTCACCTCTGTTATTCAGTAAGTTTGGTGTGGTAAAAGCATTGCTTTTTATTTTTCCATAACCATTTATGGCATCCAAGGCTGGAGAAACCTCTAGAAAGAGGAAAGGGAAGGCAAAAGCTTTCACCTCCGAGTCATGGGAGATGGAGAGATTCACCTCAAGGGATGCACTTTCCTCCACAAAACTATTGGGAGCAACTGAACACCTCCCTAGGAGAATTGAGTTCCAACATGGGACAACTAAGGGTGGAACACCAAGAACATTCCATTCTCCTCCATGAAATTAGAGAAGATCAAAGAATCACGAGAGAGGAGCAACAAAGGCAAGGAAGAGACATTGAGGAGCTCAAGCACTCCATAAGATCTTCAAGAGGAAGAACAAGCTGCCATCACTAAGGTGGACCCGTTCCTTAATTTCCTTGTTCCTTATTTTTCTGTTTTTCGAATTTTAATGCTTATGTTTATCTATGTTTGTGTCTTGTGATCATTAGTATCTTAGTGTCTATGCCTTAAAGTTATGAATGTCCTATGAATCCATCACCTTTCTTGAATAAAAACGTGCTTAAATTGAAAAGAAAAGAATTGCATGAATTTTGAATTTTATAACAGATTAATTATTTTGATGTGGTGGCAATACTTTGACTTCTGAATGTATGCTTGAACAGTGCATATGTC
>NC_029775.3:96992376-96992645 GCF_000817695.3 Arachis duranensis | reverse complement strand
TGATTCAGAGACTAAAAAGGACTGCAGATGCTGTTGGATTCTGACCTCCCTGCACTCGAAGTGGATTTTCTGGAGCTACAGAAGCCCAATTGGCGCGCTCTCAACGGCGTTGGAAAGTAGACATCCTGGGCTTTCCAGCAATATATGATAGTCCATACTTTGCCCAAGATTTGATGGCTCAAACCGGCGTTCAAAGTCACCATCAGAATTCCCAGCGTTAAACGCCGGAACTGGCACCAAAGTGGGAGTTAAACGCCCAAACTGGCACA
>NC_029775.3:96978864-96992298 GCF_000817695.3 Arachis duranensis | reverse complement strand
GAAAATGCTTCAATGCTCAGCCCAAGCACACACCAGGTGGGCCCGGAAGTGGATTTTTATGTCATTTACTCATTTCTGTAAACCCTAGGCTACTAGTTCTTTATAAGTAGGACCTTTTACTATTGTATTTTCATCTTTGGACGTCTAGTTCTTAGATCATATCTTGGTAGCTATCTTTATTCCTAGCTATCTTAGATCATTGGGAGGCTGGCCATTCGGCCATGCCTAGACCTTGTTCTTATGTATTTTCAACGGTGGAGTTTCTACACACCATAGATTAAGGTGTGGAGCTCTGCTGTACCTCGAGTATTAATGCAATTACTATTGTTCTTCTATTCAATTCATCTTGTTCTTATTCCAAGATATTCATTTGCACCCAAGAACATGATGAATGTGATGATTATGTGACACTCATCATCATTCTCACTTATGAACGAGTGCCTAACAACCACTTCTGTTCTACAAGCAAACAAGGCTTGAATGTTTATCTCTTAGATCCCTTAATCGGAATCTTCGTGGTATAAGCTAGAACTGATGGCGGCATTCAAGAGAATACGGAAGGTCTAACCTTGTCTGTGGTACTCTGAGTAGGATTCAATGATTGATCTGTGGTATTTTGAGTAGGATTCAATGATTGAATGACTGTGACGTGCTTCAAACTCCTGATTGTGGGGCGTTAGTGACAGACGCAAAAGAATCACTGGATTCTATTCCGACATGATCGAGAACTGACAGCTGAATAGCCGTACCATGACAGGGTGCGTTGAACATTTTCACTGAGAGGATGGGAGGTAGCCACTGACAATGGTGAAACCCTACATACAGCTTGCCATGGAAAGGAGTAAGAAGGATTGGATGAAGACAGTAGGAAAGCAGAGAGACAGAAGGGACAAAGCATCTTTATACGCTTATCTGAAATTCCCACCAATGAATTACATAAGTATCTCTATCTTTATCTTTATGTTTTATTCATCATTCATAACCATTTGAGTTTGCCTGACTAAGATTTACAAGGTGACCATAGCTTGCTTCATACCAACAATCTCTGTGGGATCGACCCTTACTCGCGTAAGGTTTATTACTTGGACGACCCAGTACACTTGCTGGTTAGTTGTGCGAAGTTGTGATAAAGAGTTGAGATTGCAATTGAGCGTACCATGTTGATGGCGCCATTGATGATCACAATTTCGTGCACCAATGTCCTCATGCTTAAAGAAAAGCAAAAGACCAAAGGATCACAAAGGTATGAGATTCATGAGGTGCAATCTACTTATATGAATGCAACTAAGATTGGTGCTATTATCCACTTGGTTAAGAGCAAATCGATCTTCCTAAGATACATTCAAGCACATAGGGCAAGATGGTAGGCAATGCATGAAACTCACAAATTTTAATCATCAAAGTGAGATATGCGCAACTTGCATGAAGAATGCTCGTGAGAGCCGGGAACAATGGTTTGAGCTTCGAACCCTCACCGGAAGTGTTTGCACTCTATCCGCTCGGTATATTGGGTTAACCACTCAATTTTTCCCTATTTCATGCTTTTTCAAAAATTTGTTCTTCCTCTAACAATCAACAATTGTTATATGCATGCGCACATGTATCATAAGGTTTTTCCTAGGTTGTAATGGGGCTAGGGTTAAGGTGGGGTTATATATTTGGCTAAGTGGGCTAAAAATTGGATCTTTTGATTAGCCTAAATTTCCCACCTAACCTACATAACATCCTATACAATTATACACTAGTCTAGCTACCATTCTTCACTTTTTCACATATTCATGCATTTCCTTTTCATTTCACAACATTTATGCATTGATTCTTTATTGGGCTTTTCCTTGGGGCATTTTGTCCCCTTTTATTACTTTCTTTTCCTTCTTTTTTTCTTTCTTTTCTATTTTTTTCTTTTCTTTTTGATTTCTACATATTTTTTTCGAGACTATCAATGCATAAGGTCTTACATTCAATTAATGCATGAGTATGTACCCGATTCCCAAATATAGAAATATAAAAAAAAACATCCTTTTTCCTCAACCAATGTCCCACTTTGTTTCCCCATACTTGAATGACACACACACATTAGTCTAAGCCAATCAAAGATCCACATAGGGATATTCATAGTTTTTCGCTTCTCGATTTGTAATGTGCTAGAATTAGGAATGAGTGGTTTAAGCGTAGGCTCAAAGTTGGTTGCAAGGGTTGTTCGTATGGTAAGGCTATTTGGGTAGTGGCTAAGTGAATTGATGGCCTCAATCATATACATGCATTCACACATACAACAATGGACATATAGAGTCAAACAAAGTAAGGGTCACAATCATAGAGAGAGAACAATGCACACAAGAAGGAAGATAAATGACTATAAGATGTAGCCATGCAATAAGGCTCAAAACTTAGTTGCTTGTGTTCTTAACTCAAAATCCATGTTCCAAAGTACAATCTTCGAACAAGCTTAGCATCAAAAGTTTTTTTCAAAATTGGTAAGGTTTCCCTAAAATCTTAGTTTCCTAGGAGAGAATTCATTACTCTAACCAAGTAGACTTATCATGCAAATGGTGTAAAAGAAAACCTAATCATGTAACCTATCCTAACTAACAAAGAGATTCAAAAGTTTATTTCGGTGTTACCTACGAAAATCGATCGGCCGATCTCCCCACACTTAAAACTTAGCACGGTCCTCCGTGCTATAAGTGATGCGCAATAGGTAGTCGAATCCGGAAGGTCCTTCATCTCCCTCATCAGTGCTATCTCCGCCTGAGGTTGCGGTGGACGTGGAGATACCCGGTTCCTCCATAGGTGGGGTGACAATACTTAGAAGCTTCTTCACGTGAGCATATCGGCGTTGATTTCGCCGCTCATAACGGTCCAACTTCTTGTGAAGGTCTTCAAGGTGTTGGATGGATGATTTTAGTGGTGCGGATGAAGTAGTAGGGTTGCAAGTGGTAATGGCCATGCCAAGGTCCTCGGTAACCACCGGAGGTTTTAGGCACCTCTTGGTCGGAACAACATCACCGTCGACCGGGATTAAGGTCTTCCAGTCCTTGGTCTCGTGGTGCACACCAGCCGTTGCGACTAATTCGGTTACCATAGCGGGAAAGGACAAGTTTCCTTTAACATGAATGCGTCCCATAGCTTGACGGATGGCATGTGGGATGTCAACCGGTTTCTCGGTTAGGATGCACCAAACCAATAAGGCAAGCTCGGCGATAATGGATGATCTATGGGTGCTTGAAAGCACATAGTGAGCTAAAATTTGGGCCCATACCGCGGCTTCTTGAGTGAGGAAATGTGCATCGATGCCCTTAGGCCTTTGCCTCATACTTCCTCGAATCCAAAAGGCTTCGGGTATGGCTATTACTCGAAGAATCGCATCCCAATCAAACCCATGTTGGCAGCGTGCCGACAAAACTTCTTGATAGGCGTCATACTCGTCCGCTAATGGCCCAGTCTTAAGCACTCTTTAGATGGCTTCCATCGTGATCGGAACTTGCTTTCGGCGCACAAAAATTAATGTGAGAAGGGGTGAGTAGTAGTTGGAGTAAAACTCCACCACCCAGGATAGGTTGGCCTCCTTTGGTTGTCTCATTAGAAACCCCCATTGCCTCCGCTCAATGCGGGGCATCACCATCGGAGCGATGTGAGCTGGAAGGATTAGAAGGGGCTCCGGGTGATAGTTTCGCTCAGTCATTATGGGGTAGACAAGTTTGCAGTAGCGGTTAGAAAACTTGCTTGAGTCTCTTGGAGGATTGTCCTTCTCTAATTCATTAATCTTGGCGATGCTCCTTGCCTTCTTGAGGAGGGGCTTGGCCTTAGGTTCTTGATGCGCTTTGTTGGTGGTTGGTTTCTTCGGGGCTTTTCGCTTGTCCTTCTTGATGACCATCCTGTAAAGGTGGAAAGGGGAGAAATATCAAACCCAAAGGAATACCAATAAGTGAGAAGCATGCGAGTGAGAGATTGTGCCCTAAGGGAATAAGCGTCTTTACTACATGACAGTTGCAACATGTAATCAAGACATTATTTGTAAACAAGGCAAGTCACTAGCATGTGATGTAAGGGTGGTATAAGCATGCAAGTAGGGGGCATGAGAAGTGTACACCCAAATATCAATAATGGAAGCAAGTCATAGTGAGGTGAGTAAGTAAAATGTGGGATGTGAAGAGTGGTATGCCCGATGCACCTAAGAATATTCAAGTTAGTGAGAAAAAGTACTTAGTTAGAAAGCAATGAGTCAAAATGAGCTCAAAATGTCATGTGTTCTTTTCGTCAAACACTTGGCGTGCATCCTTTTTGCAATGAGAAAGTAAAGAGAATGGGGCAATGTAGCATCCCACAAAGCAACAATAGTCATCATAGTGCACCACAATAGCAATGGAATCAAGCATAATAACTAATCCCCAATGCAAGAGAGTCATGAAGCACAACACCCATTAAGAAGTAGAAAGGTAAAAACAAAGAAAGACAAGCAATGAAGAGCTAAAAGGAAGAGAAGCTACTTAAAAGAAAACAAACTCAACTAGATAAGCAAAACAAGAGGCAAAGTGGGTAGGAGTACCTTGGGAGAGAATGGAGGTACAGGTGAGAGAGAGGAGTGGAAGAGAGGTGGAGAAATAGAGGAGAGAGAAAAATATGGGGACCGCCGGAGGTGGGTGGTCGCCAGTGGTAGTGCCGCCGGTGGGGGCTGAGAGGAGGGTGGAGTGGTATAGAGGAGGAGGTGGAAGAAAGAAGATGGGGAATGGTAGAAGAGGTGAGAAAGTGAAGTGTAAGTGCGCTAGTTTATGTCTCACGTTGCAAGATCGACGCGTGCGCGCACTGTGCGCGCTCACGCAGGTGGGCAGGGGCAGGAAAGACGCGTGCATGCCAGGTGCGCGCACGCGTGGGTGTGGTTGTGCCAGTAGCACAATGTTGGCCCAGAGGTTGCGCAACTCTCTAGACTTTGTACCAGAAGTTGGCTGCAGGGGTAGTGGCGCGCGCGCGCACCAGGTGTGGACGCGCGGGGGTCGTGGTGATCAAGTTGGTGCGCACGCGGCATGTGCGCGTGCGCGGCAATGGGGTTGTGCCTCTGGCTCAAGGTGGGCCTAGGTAAGGCGCAACTCTCTGGAAAATGAACCAGAGGTGCGGCAGGGTAATCAACGCGGGCGCGGCATGTGCGCTTGCACGTGGATTCACGAGGTGACATATCGGTGTGTGCGCGCACGCGCAAAGAGGGTTGGGCGTGGGGCATGATGATAGCTCAGTGCTCGTAAGGAGATCTAAAACTTCATGCAAGACCTAAAAATGAGGTGTTTTCTACCATTCACGTAATCTATAGTGCAAACTTCTATGAACAATAAACTTAAGTCTAGCTAAACAAGGCAATGACTAAGTAATTACAAATCAAACAAGGGTCCGATAGCTATATACAAGGAAAGCAAAAAGATAGATCTTACCATGGTGGGGTGTCTCCTACTTAGCACTTTTGTTTAACGTCCTTAAGTTGGACTTCCATTAGCTCAATGCTCTTTGTCAAGAGGTACATCTTCCAAAAGGAATACCTCAATCTCTTTGGTGCTCTTCTTTTGCTCACCATGGTACAATTTGAGACGGTGCCCATTTACCTTGAAAATATCCGGACTTGAGGGATGGCGCAAATGGTAGACTCCATAAGGTTCCACTTTCTCTACTTGATAAGATCCCTCCCATCTTGATCGTAGTTTTTCAGGCAACAATCTCAACCTTGAGTTGTAAAAGAGGACTAGTTCACCGGGCCTAAATTCCCTTCTCCTGATGTTCTTATCATGGATGGCTTTCATCTTTTCTTTATAAAGCCTAGAGTTGTCATAGGCCTCTAATCTCAAACATTCTAGTTCTGCCAATTGTAGCTTTCTCTCAACTCCGGCCCCACCCAAACTTAGGTTGCATTCCTTGACGGCCCAATATGCTTTGTGTTCAATTTCCACCGGTAAGTGGCAAGCTTTACCATACACCAACCGGAAGGGGCTCATGCCAATCGGTGTTTTGTATGCCGTTCGGTATGCCCAAAGTGCGTCGGTAAGCTTAGCACTCCAATCTTTTCTACTAGGCTTCACAATCCTTTCCAATACATGCTTGATTTCCCGATTAGAAACCTCGGCTTGGCCGTTTGTTTGGGGGTGATAGGCCGTGGCAACTTTATGTATAATGCCGTACTTCTTCATGAGCCCTTCCATTCTTTTTGTTGCAAAAGTGTGAACCTTGGTCACTTACTATTGCTCTCGATGACCCAAAGCGACAAATTATATTATTCCTCACAAAAGAGAGAACTAGATTAGCATCGTTCGTCCGGGTGGGTATTGCTTCCACCCATTTGGACACATAATCGACGGCTAGTAGAATATAGAGAAAACCATTAGAGTTTGGGAATGGCCCCATGAAATCGATACCCCATACATTAAAGATTTCACAAAAAGCATGTTTTGTTGGGGGATTTCATCCTTCTTAGAGATATTACCAAATCTAAGGCATTGAGAACAAGATTTGCAATAAAGAGAAGAGTATTTAAGAAGAGTTGGCAACTAAAATCCACAATCAAGGACCTTTCTTGCCGTCCTTTGAGGTCCATAATGTCCACCTCCCTCGGAGGAATGGCAAGCGTCCAAGATTGCTTGGAATTTGGTTTGGGGAATGCACCTTCGAACTACTTGGTCCGCTCCACATCTCCAAAGATAGGGATCATCCCATACATAATATTTGGATTCGCTTTTTAGCTTATCCTTTTGATGTTTGGAGAGGTTAGGAGGAAAGGTGCGTGAAACCAAGTAGTTTGCCATTGGAGCATACCAAGGAATAACTTCCGAGATTGAATGCATGCCTTCTAGGGGAAAAGAATCATTGATAGGAGCGGTATCATCGTTGGTGTGTTCAAGGCGACTTAAGTGGTCCGCCACTAAGTTTTGCAAACCACTCCTATCTTTGATTTCCAAATCAAATTCTTGCAAATTAATCTCGGTTTGGATTCCTTTTTAGCCAACAAATATTTTAACGCCGCATGATCCGAGTACACTACTACCTTAGAACCAAGAAGATAGGCTCGGAATTTATCCAAGGCAAAAACAATAGCCAAGAGTTCTTTCTCGGTAGTAGTGTAATTGGATTGGGCCCCATCTAGTATTTTTTATGCATAGGCTATGACATATGGATTCTTACTCTTGCGTTGTGCTAACGCGGCTCCCACCGCATGGTTTGAAGCATCGCACATTATTTCAAATGGCCGACTCCAATCCGGCCCTCTTACGATAGGAGCTTGTGTCAATGCCACTTTAAGCTTGTCGTAAGCTTCCATGCACTCCTTGCTTATATCAAACTTAATGTCCTTTTGCAATAGTCAAGAGAGGGGCAATGCTACCTTACTAAAGTCCTTGATAAATT
Organism: Arachis duranensis; assembly: GCF_000817695.3. Lineage (NCBI taxonomy): Eukaryota > Viridiplantae > Streptophyta > Magnoliopsida > Fabales > Fabaceae > Arachis > Arachis duranensis. The sequence continues at coordinate 96,984,918 of NC_029775.3, read as the reverse complement.
TTCGATAAAATCCTACATGTCCAAGGAACGAACGGACTTCCCTCTCGGAGGAGGGGTAAAGAAAGCTAGATATAACATTGATTTTTGCCGGATCTACGAAAATACCTTCTTTGGAAACAATATGTCCTAAAACAATGCCTTGCCTAACCATGAAATGGCACTTTTCAAAATTTAAGACAAGGTTTAATTTAGTGCATCTTTCCAAAACTTTTTCAAGATTATCCAAGCAATGATCAAAAGAATCACCATACACGCTGAAATGATCCATGAAAACTTCCATGCATTGCTCTAGAAAATCCGTAAATATGCTCATCATGCACCTTTGGAAAGTTGCCGGTGTGTTGTATAAGCCGAATGGCATACGCTTATAGGCATATGTTCCAAAAGGGCAAGTAAATGTTGTTTTTTCTTGGTCTTCTAGAGCAATGTGTATTTGGAAGTACCCCGAATAACCATCTAGAAAACAATAATGAGATTTACCGGCTAATCAATCAAGCATTTGGTCGATAAACGGTAGTGGGAAATGATCTTTTCTAGTGGCGGCATTCAACCTTCGGTAGTCTATGCACACCCTCCAAGAGTTTTGCACCCTTGTTGCTATAAGTTCTCCGCTCTCATTCTTGATTGTGGTCACCCCGGATTTCTTTGGCACCACTTGGACCGGGCTCACCCATTCACTATCCGAAATGGGGTAGATGATGTCCGCTTCTAGTAGTCGGGTGACCTCTTTTTTCACAACCTCTAGAATGGTGGGATTGAGTTGCTTTTGAGGTTGTCGAACGGGTCTAGCTCCTTCTTCAAGGAATATTCGGTGCTCGCATACTTGGGGGCTTATTCCCACTAGATCCGCTAAGCTCCACCCTATGGCCCTTTTGTTCTTCCTCAAGATACATAGCAACTTTTCTTCTTATTGAGGATTTAGTTCCTTTGCAATAATCACAGGGAACTTGTGGGCTTCATCAAGATATGAGTACTTTAGGTGGGGTGGTAGTGGCTTTAATTCTACCTTTTTATCTTGACTTGAAATTTGAACTTCCAGATGATCCGGATGGGGTAATGCGTTCGCTTCACTTGGATTTTCACTTATGTCTTCAATCATATGCTTCTCATCTAACTTTTCAAGATGCACTTCGGCCACAATGTTGTCAATTGGGTCACACCAGAATAGAAAATGATTCTTCGGTGGGTGTTTCATTGCTTCTTCTAGGCTAAAACTCACGACTCTCCCATCTATTTCAAACAAATAGGTTCCGAAGTAGGCATCTAACTTGAATCTAGAGGTCCTCAAAAATGGTCTCCCAAGTAGAATAGACGATGCCCTCTCGGACTCGCTTGATGGCATCTCAAGAACATAGAAATAAATTGGAAACACCAACCCTTTTATATTCACCAACACATCTTCCGCAACACCCGTCATGTTTATTATGCTCTTGTCCACCAAAATAAATCTTGCCGTCGACCTCTTCAATGGTGGTAGCTTCAATATTCGGTAGACGGAAAGAGGCATGATGCTAAGACACACACCGAGATCACACATACAATCTAGAAATTGAACCCCATCCACGGTGCAAGTGACTATGCATGGGCCCGGATCATCACACTTCTCGGGTAATGCTCCCATTAGAGCGAAAATAGAACTCCCCAATGGAATAGTCTCTAACTCAAGAATTCTATCCTTATTTATGCATAAATCCTTAAGGAATTTTGCATATTTAGGTACTTGATGGATAACATCAAAGAGGGGGATGGTTACCTCAACTTTCTTGAACATCTCTACCATTTTGGGGTCAAGTTCCATACGATTCCTAGCTTTCTTTGCAAGTGTAAGAAATGGGATTGGTTGAGCAATTTCTTCTTCCATGGCTCCTTTATTCTTGGGGACCTCACTTGTTGGTTGAGTCTCTTCATCCTCAACTATGACTTGTGCTTCTTCCTCCTCTTCTATTTCTTCTATCTCGATTCCTTCTTCCTCTTGAGTGATTTTGATCGGACTTGGGTCCTTTACCTTCTTCTCTTTCAATTGAGTCCCAGATCTCAAGGTAATGGCATTAATGCCACCTTTGGGATTGGGTTGAGGTTGAGTGGGAATGGCACTAAAATTTGAGACTTGAGGAGCGGGAGTGGATGGTGGGTCCATGCGTGCAAGAAGCGCTTGTAGTGTAGATGTGAGACCGGTAAGGCTGGAAGCAAGTGTGGTTTGAAGCTCTTTTTGGCCTTGGAGAATGGTCCGGAGTGTATCATCTTGATTGGGAGAAGTGGAAGGGTATGTGATTTGGGGGGCTTGTGATTGATTGGGTAGGGGTGGTGGTCGTTGATGTGGTGGTTGATAGGTTTGGTAATTTCTTCCTTGGTTTTGTTGGGTGTATGATTGGCTTTGGGAGTATGGTCGGTTTTGTGAGTTGTTGTTGTTCCATCTTTGATTGCCTCCATTGTTGTTGTTGTCCCTACTTCCTTATTGGTGATTGTCCCTCCAATTTTGATTATAGTTGCCACCCCCTTGATTGTAGCTTCCTCCTTGTTGGGGATACCCTTGATTGAAATTGTCGCCTTGTTGGTAGTACCCATGATTTGGGCGGTCATAAAAGTTGTGGGTAGCCACCACGGTGTTATCTTCTTGAAGACTTGGGCACTCGTCCGTGTAGTAGGAATAGCAAGAACAAATGTCACACACTTTTTGGGGGACCAATTGTTGACTATATTGTTGGGGGGTGGTGGAGGTTGTTGTTGATAAGGTTGTTGTTGATGAGGTTGTTGTTGACCCAATTAGAGTTGCTTTAGGATGTTTGTCATTTCGCCCAAGGATTTGGCAAGAGTGGTGGTCTCGCTACTAGAGGATATTTCATTCACGATTTTTGGGCGGTTGACTCTCCGTCTAGCATGTTGGTTGGACTCGGCCAAGTCGCCAATGAGTTGCCATACTTCCTCCGCCGTCTTGTATTTAGATAAAGAACCATTGCTAGAGGAATCCAAAAGAGTCCTATCTTGTTCTCGCATCCCTTGGCATATGTAGCCGAGCAACACTTGAGTGTCAATCATGTGGTTGGGGCATGCGTCAAGAAGTTTGCGGAATCGCTCCCAATACTCGCATAGGGGTTTCGTTTCGCCTTGTACAATGCATGAGATCTCCTTCCTTAACTTGTCCATCCTTTTTGGGGGCAAGAATTTTTCTAGGAACCCTCTTCTAAGCAAGTCCCAATCGAAAATAACATCACTAGGTAGAGTGTAGAACCATTCTTTAGCTTTATCTTCAAGAGAGAATGGGAAGGCAAACAACCATATAGCAACCTCATCGGATCCTTCCCGTCTAGTTGTTGAGCATATACTATGAAAATCTTTGAGATGTCGAATAGGATCTTGTGCGAGAAGTCCATGGAACTTAGGTAGGAGGTGAATAAAAGCAGTCATGAGTTCAAAATTCGCGTTCAAGTTGGGATGAAGCACATGAACGGGTTGAAGAACATAATCCGGTGCACCCGCTTCCTTGAGAGTAACTCTCCTCGGAGCAGCCATGGTGTTGGTACCTAGATCAAAAGAAAAATTCTTAGTATTATTAACGGAGGGATAGTTAGTGCCTTCTTTGAATGACGGTTCGAAATTCACTTCGAGTAAGGTTGGTGAATTGGTAGAAACTTTTTCATCTTCCCCAAAGGTTAACCACCTCCGAGCTTGCCTAATGTGAAGCAAAGTCCATTCAATTTCAGGATCAAATGGAGCTAAGCTCGGATTCGGTTGTGAACGCATCATGCAACGAAGGGAGTGTAAAGCTCATGGTAATAAGTGGAATTAGTCAATCAAACAAAGAAGTGATCAGGAGAAAATACAAGTATGTACATATACACATATTTACACTAAGCAATAACATGGCACACATATGCAGTTCCTCGGCAACGGTGCCATTTTGATAAACAAAATTTGTATGTCGATATAGAATCTAATAGTGAATACAATCGTGATTATAGTCTAATCGACACTCAAATTTCGCATCAAATATTTCTACAATCTACAATCGAGAGTATTAATCTCCCGAGTTGTTCTCCCTTGGAATTGCTAGAGAATGCATGTTATTGATTAGGAAGCTTTTGTTGTGATTTTTGAAGATCGGTGTACTAATTCAAGCTAGCAAAAGTAGATGACAAACACAATCAATATTAAAGGTCTTGGCCTAGGGTTAACATTGGAAATTCTATCACTATAGTTTCCTTCAATGATGATAACAATTATGTCTTGCTTCACTTAGTTGACCTCTAATTATAGAGGAGATTCAAATGAAAGTAATTATCTTGAGTCACAATTCCTAGCTTCACCCTAAGGGAGTCTAGCTTTAGCTCATTCCAAACCAATTAGCAATTCTTAATCCTCACTCAACAATAGACATCCACTATTCAAGTTTTTCTAATGGTTCAAACCCTAATCCAAGGGAAGGACTTTTACTCCATAACTAATGTTGGCATTTTATCAAACATTTGGAGAGCATTCATAAGAAGCATTATGAAATTGAAATGGAGAATTGAATTCAAGAGATCTAAATCACATAATCATCAACAATTGAACAATTACAAGTAATGGATATGAAAGTACCTCAATTCACTAGTTCCAAATCTAAGTAACAAAGTCAAAGCTAGATCCAAAGTGAGAGGATAAAAGAACACAAATTGAGAAATTGAGAATAGGAGAAGAGTAGATCTACTAATTGCATCAAAATAAAAGTGTATTACAATGGATCTCACCAAGAAAATCAAAGGAGAATTGCAATGGAGAATGAAATTCTAGAGAGAGGTTGAAGGTTGTCTCTATATCCAAAAATGTAACCATCTCTAAGAAAAAATATCTAAAAGTGTCCAAAATGAATGAATCCCCTAAAACCCTCTATCCTTGGCCTTCTTAAGCTTTTTCCCGCCAAAACTCTTCCCCAAAATAGGGTTCTTAACTGCCTCCACGCGCTGGTCACGTGCCTCTTAAAAAATCACGTGTGGCAATCGGCGCGTACGCGTCCTTGGGGAAATTGCAATCCGCGTGTGATGGTGTTTTTGTGGAAAAATGAATTTCCAACACACAAATCCAGCCGACAAGTGTACCGGGTCGCATCAAGTAATAATAACTCACAAGAGTGAGGTCGATCCCACAGGGATTGATGGATCAAGCAACTTTAGTGGGTGATTAGTTTAGTCAAGTGGTGGACGAAATTGTGATCACTATTCTTTGATTTGCATTTATTGTAGAATTGTGGAACTTAGGATTTTTGGCACGAGTGAACACAACTCCGTTCAACTAACCAGCAAGTGTACTGGGTCGTCCAAGTAATAAACCTTACGTGAGTAAGGGTCGAATCCACAGAGATTGTTGGTATGAAGCAAGCTATGGTCACCTTGTAAATCTCAGTTAGGGAGATTAAAGGGTAATTGTGATTATTGAAATAAATAATAAAAAGGAATAATAAAAGGGATAGAATACTTATGCAGATTCATTGGTAGGAATTTCAGATAAGCGGATGGAGATGCTGTAGAGCTCAAGGACGCCTGCTCTCCTACTGCTTCTACTCAATCCTTCTTACTCCTTTCCATGGCAAGCTTTGTATAGGGGTTCACCATCAACTGTGGCTACTTTCTTCCTCTCGGGGAAATATCCTATGCGGCTGTCACTCGCACAGCTAACCAGTCTGGAGGCATCACCCATGGTTGATGGCTACATCCCATCCTCGCAGTGAAAGTTAATGCTCACGCACTCTGTCACAGTACGGCTAATCACCGGTTGGTTCCCTCCCCTACTGGAATAGAATCCCTCTTTTGCGTCTGTCACTAACGCCCAGCAGGTTACAAGTTTGAAGCACGCCACAGTCATTCATTACCGGAATCCTACTCGGAATACCACAGACAAGGTTAGACTTTTCGGATTCCCAGGATCCTACTCGGAATACCACAGACAAGGTGAGACTTTCCGGATCCTCATAAATTCCGCCATCTATCTAGCTTATACCACAAAGATTCTGTTGGGGAATCTAAGAGATACGCATTCAAGCTCTGTTTCATGTAGAACGGAAGTGGTTGTCAATCACGC
>NC_029775.3:96974766-96976879 GCF_000817695.3 Arachis duranensis | reverse complement strand
TTGCTCCCAATAGTTGTTGGGAGGAAAGTGCATTTGAGGCATTTGTTGATGATGAACTTCCTCATGTTCTTCTTGAGGGCCGTGAGGAACTTCCCTTGTTTGCTCCATCCTCTTCTTTGTGATGGGCTTGTCTTCTTCAATGGAGACATCTCCATCTATGATAGCTCCAGCTGAGTAGCATAAATGGCATATAAGATGGGGGAAGGCTAGCCGTGCCATGTATGAAGGCTTGTCAGCTATTTTGTAGAGTTCATTGGAGATGACTTCATGAACTTCCACTTCCTCTCCAATCATGATGCTATGAATCATGATGGCCCGATCCACAGTAACTTCAGATTGGTTGCTTGTAGGGATGATGGATCTTTGGATGAACTCCAACCATCCTCTAGCTACAGGCTTGAGGTCCAGTCTTCTTAGTTGGACTGGTTTGCCTTTGGAGTCTATTCTCCATTGGGCGCCTTCCACACATCTGTCCATTAGGACTTGGTCCAACCTTTGATTGAAGTTGACTCTTCTTGTGTAGGGGCGTTCATCACCTTGCATCATAGGCAAGTGAAACGCTAACCTCACATTTTCCGGACTGAAATCTAAGTATTTCCCCCGAACCATTGTGATATAGTTCTTTGGATTCGGGTTCATACTTTGATCATGGTTCCTAGTGATCCATGCATTGGCATAGAACTCTTGAACCATCATGTTGGATTTCCGGATACTCATTCTTTTTGAGCTTGAAAGGGACCTCGGGGATCACCTTCTTCTTTGCCACAACATCATAGAAGTGGTCTTGATGGCTCTTGGAGATGAATCTCTCCTTCTCCCATGACTCGGAAGTGGAAGCTTTTGCCTTCCCTTTTCCTTTTCTTGAGGATACTCCGGTCTTGGGTACCATTGATGGTGAATGAAAAACAAAAAGCTTAGGCTTTTTCCACACCAAACTTAAAATTTGCTCGTCCTCGAGCAAAAAAGAAAATAAGAGTAGAAGAAGAAGAAGAGAATTTTGGTAGAGAAGGAGAGGAGGGGGTTCGGCTATATGAGAGAAGAAGGGGTTTGTGTTGTGTGAAAATGAAGAAGAAAGGAGAGGTATTTATAGGGAGAAGGAGGGTGGGAGTTCGGCCATTTTGGGTGGGAAAGGGTGGGAAATTGAATTTGAATGTAATGGAGGTAGGTGGGGTTTATGGGGAAGAGTGGGTTGATGTGATTGGTGAAGGTTTTTTTGGGAAGTGTGATATTGAAAATGAGATTTGGATTAGGAGAGTGTGATTAGGATTAAAAGAAAAGGTAGGTGGGGATCCTGTGGGGTCCACAGGTCATTGAGGTGATTGGTGAATGGGTGAAGAAGAGAAAGAGTGGTGGGGTAGGTGGGGATCCTTGTGGGGTCCACAGATCCTGAGGTGAAAAGAAATACCATTCCTTCACCATATAGGCATGTAAATTGCCTCCATGCATCATTTTGGCGTTCAAACGCCCATTGGTGCATGTTCTGGGCGTTAAACGCCCATGTGATGCATGTTTCTGGCGTTGAACGCCAGTTTCATGCTTGTTTCTGGCGTTCAGCGCCAGATTGCCCTCTGTGTGCACATCCTGGCGTTAAACGCCAGGTTGTTGCTTGTTTTGGGCGTTCAGCGCCAGAAAGATGCTCTGTTCTGGCGTTGAACGCCAGCCAGATGCATCTTACTGGCGTTGAACGCCAGTCTGCGCTGCCTCCAGGGTAAACATTTTTTTTTTCTTCTGTTTTTGACTCTGTTTTTAATTTTTTTGATTTTTTTCGTGACTCCTCATGATCATGTACCTAATTAAACACAAAAATAACAAAGAAACAAAATAAAATAAAATTAGATAAATAAAATTGGGTTGCCTCCCAACAAGCGCTTCTTTAATGTCAATAGCTTGACAGTGGCTCTCATGGAGCCACAAGGTGATCAGGTCAATGTTGTATAGTTGCCCACACCAAACTTAGAGTTTGGATATGGAATTTGAACACCAAACTTAGAGTTTGGTTGTGGCCTCACAACACCAAACTTAGGGTTTGACTGTGTGGGCTCTTCTTGACCTTGAACTGAGAGAAGCTCTTCATGCTTACTCTCTTTTGTCACAGAGGGATGGCCATGTGCCT
>NC_029775.3:96971739-96971860 GCF_000817695.3 Arachis duranensis | reverse complement strand
TAACAAACTTCAAATTTTTGAATCAATCACATTTACTTGTTAGCTAATTTTCGAAAATATGATGTAAAAGATAAGAAAAAAGATTTTGAAAAATATTTTAAAAAAAATTTCGAAAATTAAT
>NC_029775.3:96969562-96969848 GCF_000817695.3 Arachis duranensis | reverse complement strand
AGTAAGTAATTGATGCATAAATCCACTTCCGGGGCCCACTTGGTGTATGCTTGGGCTGAGCTTGATCAATCCACGAGTAGAGGCATTTCTTGGCGTCAAACTCCAGGTTATGACGTGTTTTGGGCGTTCAACTCCAGATCATGACGTTTTTCTGGCGTTTAACTCCAGACAGCAGCATGAACTTGGCGTTTAACGCCAAGTTACGTCGTCATTCTTCGAATAAAGTATGAACTATTATATATTGCTGGAAAGTCCTGGATGTCTACTTTCCAACGCCGTTGAGAGA
>NC_029775.3:96941255-96969317 GCF_000817695.3 Arachis duranensis | reverse complement strand
AATTTAACATAAAAACTAATGAAAACATCCCTAAAAGTAGCTTAAACTTACTAAAAACTACCTAAAAATAATGCCAAAAAGTGTATAAATTATCCGCTCATCATCAAGCTAACATTTAAGTGAGAATTGTGGCAGCAAAATGTAAATAGCAATGAACTTAAAGTGCAGAATGTAAATAGGCAGGAAGCTTAAAGAACAAGCAATGTAAATTGCAGAAACTTAAATGACAAGAAATGTAAATTGCTTGAATCTTAAATGGGTCAGGGATGTGGGATTGCAGAAATTAAACCAGCAAAGGTAAATTGCATTAAACATAAAAGAGACAATTGAATTGCAGTGAAGTAAATCTCAAACAGAAGAGTAAATGCCTTGAAGAATTTAGAACAGAAAAGCAATGCTTAAGTTGCAGCAAATTAAAAGTGATTGAAGATCTCAGGAGTGGAGGAGACTAGATAACAGGTCTAGAAGCAGATTGAAGAAGAAAGAAAGATGGAAGCCGTAAATGAGAATGCAGATTCAACTTTCAATTCCTAGAAATTATGCAGAAAATTAAAGAAGAGATCTCTAGGTGAGATTGAAACAGAAGTTCTTCAATTCTTCACCCAAGATCCAAAACGAAAATGAAAACTAAGAGAGCTTTCTAATGGAGCTGCCCCCTTCTGAAATGAGAGTGATGCCTTTATATAGGCTTTTCAAAGTGAAAAATGAAAATGAAATTAAAACAAATTACAATTAAAATAAAAATCCTAATCTAATTTATCCATGTGCCTTTGAGTGATGATGTGGGCTTTGCTTGCTTTGGATTTGAGGAGAGATGGGTCTTGGATGGCCTTGGTTCAATTGGTGAAGAATTGGGTTCAAAGGGAATTTGAATTGAATTTTGACCCATGGGTGTTCCCAGGAGGCTGCCCTGCCCTTGTGGAGGGCAGGGCAGGAAAGTGTGCGTGCTGGTGCTTGTGCGTGCGAGCTTGGTGTGTGAAGATGCTGCCCTGTCCTTGTGGAGGGCAGGGCAATGTTGCCTTGCATGTGTGTCTTGCGCACTCACTTCCTTGGACCGTGTCATGATGCGCTCCTCACTCCCCTTAGGTGCTTGGTTCGAAACCCATGGGTGGTGCTTGGAGCAATTTTTTTCTTGATTTTCCATGAAGAGCAATTTGGAGGGCAGGGCAGAAAATTGAGCGCTACTTTGTTTTGGAGTGAGGCTCCAGCTTCGAGCCTTGGTGGAAGCACTTTAGTTTATTTTCGCTTATTTTTTGCTCTTAAAGATGCCTCTCGTTCCTGCCTCAATTGTACGCCAAATATGGATTGCTATATATCGTTGGAAAGCTCTGAATGTCAGCTTTCCAACGCAACTGAAAGCACATCAATTGGACGTCTGTAGCTCAAGTTATAGCCCTTTGAAGGAGGCATGGTCATGCTGTGAGCGCCCATATTTTCCCTTAGCGAAATTCTTGCTTCCAACCTCAATGTGCATCACGATTCAATTTTCCATGCTCCTTTCCTTTATGCATGCTCCCCTTCTCTCCTCCGAGTCATCCGTGCCCTATAAACTCTGAAACCACTTAACACATGGGTCACGGTATCGAATGGTACTAGAGGAGGATTGAGAATATATCTAATTTAGTGCAAAAGAAGCATGATTTCATCCATGAGGCAAAACTGGGAAAGGAACACAAAATCATGTATTTTCATATGAATAAGTATGTAGGATCATTGATAAACCCTCGAAATCAATACAAGATAAACCCTAAAAATAGGGTTTATCAGGCACTGGGTAATCAGATAAACAATTGGAACAACGGGAATAATGGTGATGAGGGTCCAATGACGCTTGCCTCTTTCCTGAAAGTTCACCCTCCGATCTTCAAGGAGACTTCGAACCCCACCGAAGCAGATAACTGGAACCCCACCGAAGCAGATAACTAGATCTAGGTAATGGAATGGGAACTGCAGGCTCAGCAGGTTTCCGAGGAGTAGTGGGTCGAATTTGGGACTTATCAGTTGCAAGGTGAGGCCCATTACTGGTGGCAGGGAACATGACGTATCCTGCAGCCAGATGGTACTATCTTGGAAAGTGTTCCGAACAGAATTCTATAGAAAATACTTTCCCAGTTCCGCTAGAAACACCAAGGAACTCGAGTTACTGCAGCTGAAATAACTCAAACAAGGCCAGGTGACCGTTGCAGAATACACTAATAGGTTTGAGGAATTATGCCGCTTTTCCCGAATCTGTCAAGGAGTACCTAAGGATTTCGCCGAATGAAAATGCATTAAGTACGAGGGAGGCCTTCGGAGTGATATTTTGAGCTCTGTTATACCGATGGAGATTAGGGTCTTTTCCGAGCTTGTAAACAAAAGCCAAGTGGCAAAAGAGTGCGTGAGGAAAGCAGCAGTGGAGAGGGGAAGTCAGAAGATGCCTTTTCAGAGGGCTTAAGGAAGGAATTTTGCACCAAGGGGCAGAAATTTTAAGCTTGAAGCCTTTGTCCCACAGTAGAATCAAGGTCAGGGCAACTTCAGAAGGTTGAATCACAATGTTAATCAGGATAGAAGGTTTGGAAAGCAGCTACAGTAGGACTTGAGCTGTCAGAGGTGTTGGAAATACCACCCTGGGGTCCCGTGCAGAGTATGACTGAGAGTGTGTTTCTTCTACAAACAACCCGAGCACTTGGCCTGGAATTGTCTAGAGAAGAAGAAGTATGAGACCAGCAGAGTATAGCCGCTATGGAGAGTGTACACCACTTCTGCAGCAGGTGTCGAGGGATCCGAGACCTTGATCAAAGATAACTGTGAAGTAGCTAGTAAAATTTTAAGTGCTTCATTTGATTTTGGGGCGACGCATTCATTTATAGAATTTTAAAGGGCTAGTGAGTTAGGACTGAAGATTGTGGTCTTAGGTTATGATTTAAAGGTGCATAATGCCACTTCTGAAGCCCTTGTGACTAGGTTAGGATGTCCACAAGTCTCGTTTCGGGTTCAACAACGTGATTTCATTCATGATTTGATCTGTTTATCGATGACTGATCTGGATCTCATTTTGGGATTGGATTAGTTGTCTAAAAATCATGTTTTGCTTGACTGTTCTGAGAAATCGGTGTACTTTATGCCGGAAAGATCGGAAGGGCCAGTTGTGGCGAATAGCTACTATTTAAACTCTGTGGTAGTAAACTGTTCTAGATATGAATATCAGGATGTTATGCTGTTAAATGCGGGTGTTTTGGGAGATGAAAAAAGCTTGGATCAAATCCCAATTGTTTGTGAATTTCCTGAGGTGTTTCCGGATGACATTGATGAATTTCTACCTAATCGAAAGGTTGAGTTTGCAATTGAGTTGGTGCCTGGAGCGGTCCAATTTCAAATGCTCCTTATAGGATGTCAGTTTAAGGCTCAGTTGGAAGATTTAACGGGTAAACACTTCATTCAACCAAGTGTTTCTCCGTGGGGAGTGCCAGTGTTATTGGTAAAGAAGAAAGATGGGAGCATGCGCTTATGTGTTGACTATCGACAGTTGAACAAAGTTACCATGAAGAATAAGTATCCATTACCAAGGATTGATGACTTAATGGATCAACTTCAGGGAGCCGGAGTATTTTCCAAGGTTGAATTGTGATCTGGATATCATCAGATAAGTTAAAAAAACACAAAGCTAGCTAAACCTTTAAAATTTTAAGAGTTAAACATGTGATTTTTATTCGATTAAAATTAGTACCTGAATGTAGCCTTTGTTTTGGAGGTCAAGTGATTCCATGATCAAAGCTGTAGAATTCTCGGCTTCTTCTTGTGCCATGGATAACTTATTTGTAGATGCAGCCAATACAATTGTCTACACAAGCGCCAAAATTATTAGTCAAAAGTACAAAGAACATGCCCATGCTTACCAAAACCAATTAACTATTTTTTACACACCTACTATATTTAACTAAACATACACTTGTCCTGGTAGGACTAGGTGCCATAAATCTAACATGAACATTCAGAACATGACAAATAGTAACATGATTTTTCTTCAATCATCTTAAGATTAATTATTAATTAACCTGTTTTACATCCGTTTGTCCACAAGAATTAGAAAACCAACGACACGCCTACAAGACTTCCAATGTATAGCTGCTTCCACACCAAAAGCTACACAATAATCACAATCTAAGTACCCTATATGAAATTATATGTTTGTTTCATCTCTATTTCCCTCACATCAATCTTTTTCTCTTACTGTGTCATCCATCAATAAGCCAAAAACATATGAAGAAGCAATAAAACATGAGTGTTGGAGGCAAGCCATTAAAGAAGAACTAACTACTATTGAACTAAACAAGACATGGACTGTAACTACATTACATGCTGGGAAACGAGCAATTGGGTGCAAATGGGTGTTCAAAGTAAAATTCAATCTGAAATGGGAGTGTAGAAAGACATAAAGCTAGGTTTGGCAAAAGGGTTCACTCAAGCTCATGGTTTAGACTATTTAGACACATTCAGTCCGGTGGTAAAAATGACAACTCTCAGGGTTCTCCTCTCAATTGCAGCAAGCAACGGATGGTATTGTCATCAATTTGATGTAAATACATCATTCCTTCATGGTGACCTCAATGAGGAAGTTTACATGAGATTGCCACCAGGTCTACAAGATCACGTAATTCAGTTTGTTTACTTCAAAAGCCTCTTTTCGGGATATAAGATGTAACACCCTACCACACAAAGCTTTACGTCTAGGACGTAAATCAAAGGTGGCGAGGTGCTACGACCTCTAAAAATAAAATACATACATACATATATAACAAGGATAATATAGCTAGGAGCCTTGAAAGAAAAATGGGTACGATCAAAACAAAAACGAAGATGTATCGCTCACGAAAAATGATAAGGTAGAAACTATTGTATAAAACTTGTATTTTGGGTTGTGTGTGTGTGTGTGTATATATATATATATATAAGCTAAGTACATAATATAAAAACCTCACAAAAGTATATCTTCGCTTTTGAAAAGGTCATCCAGCACGCTCAGCGAGGTGCCTCACGTCCTGCATTTGAAAAGCAACATGTATGGAATGAGAATCGGAGGTTTTCAGTATGGTAAACATGCCCACATAGATAATATATTAGGTCCCAGGAAAGCAAGAGGCATTCCTAGAACTCCGACACTCAGATTCAAACTTAAAACTTATTCTAAACCAGTAATATCGGTAATCTATCTAAGAAAATTCTAATTTTAATCTAACTCTGCACCTTCTGTCTCACCAAACCCCCTTATTCACCGGTAGAACTACCCTCAGCGTTGGTGCATGAAATTGTGATCTCAATGGCGCCAACAACTTGGTACGCACAATTATAATATCACTATTTCCACAATTTCGTACAACTAACCAGTAAGTGCACTGGGTCGTCCAAGTAATAAACCTTACGTGAGTAAGGGTCGATCCCACGGAGATTGTCGGTATGAAGTAAGCTATGGTCATCTTGTAAATCTCAGTCAGGTGGATTCTAATGGTTATAATGGTTTTCGAATGTAAAGATAAATAAAGCATAAAATAGAGACAGAGATACTTATGTAATTCATTGGTAGAAATTTCAGATAAGCGCATGAAGATACTGTGTTCCTTCTGCATCTCTGCTTTTCTACTGCTTTCATCCAATCATTCTTACTCCTTTCCATGGCAAGCTGTATATAGGGCGTCACTGTTGTCAATGGCTACTTCCCATCCTCTCAGTGAAAATGGTCCAAATGTGCTATCACAGCACGGCTAATCATCTGTCGGTTCTCGATCATGTTGGAATGGAATCCATTGATCCTTTTGCGTCTGTCACTACGCCCAACACTCACGAGTTTGAAGCTCGTCACAGTCATCCCATCCCAGATCCTACTCGGAATACCTGATGAGCGGATAATTTATACGTTTTTTGGCATTGTTTTTAGGTAGTTTTTAGTAGGATCTAGCTACTTTAGGGATGTTTTCATTAGTTTTTATGCTAAATTCACATTTTTGGACTTTACTATGAGTTTGTGTATTTTTTTGTGATTTTAGGTAATTTCTGGCTGAAATTGAGGGACCTGAGCAAAACTCTGAGAGAAGGCTGACAAAGGACTGCTGATGCTATTGGATTCTGACCTCCCTGCACTCGAAATGGATTTTATAGAGCTATAGAACTCTAAATGGTGCGCTCTCAACGGCGTTGGAAAGTAGACATCCAGAGCTTTCCAGCAATATATAATAGTCCATAATTTATTTGATATTAGACGACATAAACTGGCGTTCAACGCCAGTTCCATGTTGCATTCTAGAGTCAAACGCCAGAAACACGTCACGAACCAGAGTTGAACGCCAAAAACACGTTACAACGTGGCGTTCAACTCTAAGAGAAGCCTCTGCACGTGTAAAGCTCAAGCTCAGCCCAAGCACACACCAAGTAGGCCCTGGAAGTGAATTTTTGCATCAATTACTTACTTCTGTAAACCCTAGTAGCTAGTCTAGTATAAATAGAACATTTTACTATTGTATTAGACATCTTTGGATTATTTTTGGATTACCTAATGATCCTTTGATCACATTTTAGGGGCTGGCCATTTGGCCATGCCTGGACCATCACTTATGTATTTTCAACGGTGGAGTTTCTACGCACTATAGATTAAGGGTGTGGAGCTCTGCTGTACCTCGAGTTTCAATACAATTACTACTATTTTCTATTCAATTCAGTTTATTCCTATTCTAAGATATTCGTTCCACTTCACCATGATGAATGTGATGATCTATGACACTCATCATCATTCTCACCTATGAACGCGTGACTGACAACCACTTCCGTTCTACCTTAGACCGAACGCATATCCCTTGAATTCCTTAATCAGAATCTTCGTGGTATAAGCTAGAATTGTTGGCGGCATTCATGAGAATCCGGAAAGTCTAAACCTTGTCTGTGGTATTCCGAGTAGGATTCAGGGATTGAATGGTTGTGACGAGCTTCAAACTCGTGATTGCTGGGCGTGATGACAAACGCAAAAGAATTAATGGACTCTATTCCAACATGATCGAGAACCGACAGATGATTAGCCGTGCTGTGACAGAGCATTTTGACCATTTTGACTGAGAGGATGGGATGTAGCCACTGACAATGGTGATGCCCTACATACAGCTTGCCATGAAAAGGAGTAAGAAGGATTGAAAGTAAGAAAGTAGTATGTTGCAGAGATCCAACAGGGACAAAGCATCTCCATATACTTATCTGAAATTCTTACCAATGATTTACATAAGTATTTCTATCTTTATTTTCTGTTTATTTATTATTATTATTCGAAAATTCCATAACCATTTATTATCCGCCTAACTGAGATTTACAAGATGACCATAGCTTGCTTCATACCAGCAATCTCCGTGGGATCGACCATTACTCACGTAAGGTTTATTACTTGGACGACCCAGTGCACTTGCTGGTTAGTTGTGCGGAGTTGTGAAGAAAGTGCTGAGTTAGTAGATGCGCATACCAAGTTGAATGCCATTGTTAGAGATCACAATTTCGTGCACTAAGTTTTTGGAGCCGTTGCCGGGGATTGTTCGAGTTTGGACAACTGACGGTTCATCTTGTTGCTCAGATTAGGTAATTTTCTTTTTGTTCTATTTTCGAAAATATATATATATACACAAAAAAATTATAAAATAATAAAAATAAAAAATATTTTGTGATTCTTGTTTGAGTCTTGTGTCATGTTTTAAGTTTGGTGTCAATTGCATATTCATCTTGTTCTTGCATTTTTCGAAAATTCATGCATTCATAGTGTTCTTCATGATCTTCAAGTTGTTCTTAGTAAGTCTTCTTGTTTGATCTTCATATTTTCTTTTTTTATGTCTTTTGTTGTTTTTCATATGCATTTTTTTCATTTATAAGTCTAAGCATTAAAAATTTCTAAGTTTGGTGTCTTGCATGTTTTCTTTTCTTGAAAATTTTTCAAAAATAAATCATGATGTTCATCTTGATCTTCAAAGTGTTCTTGGTGTTCATCTTGAAATTCATAGTGTTCTTGCATGCATCATGTATTTTGATTTATAATTTTCATGTTGTGAGTCATTTTCATGTTTTTCTCTCTCTTCATTAAAAATTCAAAAATAAAAAAATATCTTTTCCTTATTTCTCTCAAAATTTTGAAAATTTGAGTTGACTTAGTCAAAAATTTTTAAAATTAGTTGTTTCTTATAAGTCAAGTCAAATTTTCAATTTTAAAAAAAATCTTATCTTTTTAAAACTTTTTCAAAAACCAAATCTTTTTCATTTTTCTTACTATTTTTCAAAAATTTTTAATTTAATTTTCAAAATCTTTTTCTTATCTTTATCTCAAAATTTCGAAAACTTTACTAACAATTAATGTGATTGATTAAAAAATTTGAAGTTTGTTACTTTCTTGTTAAGAAAGGTTCAATCTTTAAATTCTAAAATCATATCTTTTAGTTTCTTGTTAGTCAAGTAATCAAATTTTAATTTTAAAAATTAAATCTTTTCCAAAATATCTTTTTCAATCATATCTTTTCAAAATATCTTTTCTAACTTTTTATCTTTTCAAAAATTGATTTTTAAATCTTTTTCAACTAACTAATTGACTTTTTGTTTGTTTCTTATCTTTCTCAAAGCCACCTAACAACCTCTCTCTCTCTAATTTTCGAAAATATCTCACCCTTTTTCAAAATTATTTTTAATTAACTAATTGTTTTAAATTTTAATTTTAATTTTTGTTTCTTCTCTTAATTTTCGAAAATCACTAACCCTTTTTCAAAATTTATTTTCGAATTTCTCCCTCTCTCCTCCTCTTTTATTTATTTATTTATTTACTAACACTTCTCTTTATCTCAAAGAATTTGAACCTATCTTCACCCTTGTGTTTGGATTCTTACCTTTTCCTTCTTCTATTCCCTTTTTCTTCTACTAACATAAAGGAATCTCTCTATTGTGGTAAAGAGGATCCCTATTATTATTTTCTGTTCTCCTCTTTTTCATATGAGCAGGAGTAAGGACAAGAATATTCTTGTGGAAGCAGATCCAGAACCTGAAAGGACTCTGAAGAGGAAACTAAAAGAAGCTAAATTACAATAATCCAGAGATAACCTCACAGAAAGTTTTGAAAAAGAAGAGGAGATGGCAGCCGAAAATAATAATGCAAGGAGGATGCTTGGTGATTATACTACACCTACTTCCAAGTTTGATGGAAGAAGCATCTCAATCTCTACCATTGGAGCAAACAATTTTGAGCTGAAACCTCAACTGGTTGCTCTAATACAACAGAACTGCAAGTTCCATGGACTTCCATCAGAAGATCACTACCAGTTTTTAACTGAGTTTTTGCAGATCTGTGAGACTGTTAAGACTAATGGAGTAGACCATGAAGTCTACAAGCTCATGCTTTTCCCTTTTGCTGTGAGAGACAGGGCTAGAACATGGTTGGACTCACAACCTAAAGATAGCCTGGACTCCTGGGATAAACTTGTCGCGGCCTTCTTGGCTAAGTTCTTTCCTCTTCAAAAGCTGAGCAAGCTTAGAGTGGATGTTCAGACCTTCAAACAAAAAGATGGTGAATCCCTCTATGGAGCTTGGGAAAGATACAAGCAGATGACCAAAAGATGTCCTTCTGACATGCTTTCAGAGTGGACCATTCTGGATATATTCTATTATGGTCTGTCTGAGTTTTCCAAGATGTCACTAGACCATTCTGCAGGTGGATCCATTCACCTAAAGAAAACACCTGCAGAAGCTCAAGAACTTATTGACATGGTTGCAAATAACCAGTTCATGTACACTTCTGAGAGAAATTTCGTGAATAGTGGGACGCCTCAAAAGAAGGGAGTTCTTGAAATTGATGCTCTAAATGCCATATTGGCTCAGAACAAAATGTTGACTCAACAAGTCAACATGATTTCTCGAAGTCTGAATGGATGGCAAAAAACATCCAACAGTACTAAAGAGGCATCTTCTAAAGAAGAAGCTTATAATCCTGAGAACCCTGCAATAACAGAGGTAAATTATATGGGTGAACCTTATGGAAACACCTATAATTCATCATAGAGAAATCATCCAAGTTTCTCATGGAAGGATCAACAAAAGCCTTAACAAGGCTTTAATAATGGTGGAAGAAATAGGCTGAGCAATAGCAAGCCTTATCCATCATCTTCTCAGCAACAGACAGAGAATTATGAGCAGAGCACCTCTAACTTAGCAAATTTAGTCTCTGATCTATCTAAGGCCACTTTAAGTTTCATGAGTGAAACAAGGTCCTCCATAAAAAATTTGGAGGCACAAGTGGGGCAGCTGAGTAAGAAAGTCACTGAAACTCCTTCTAGTACTCTCCCAAGCAATACTGAAGAGAATCCAAAAAGAGAGTGCAAGGCCATTGACATAATCAACATGGCCGAACCTAGGGAGGAAGGAGAGGACATGAATCCCAATGAGGAAGACCTCATGGGACGTCTCTCAAGCAAGAAGGAGTTCCCTATTAAAAGCTGAATACCAAGTTGTTTGGTAATGAGACTTGGGAAGGTGAACCTCCCTTGCTCATTAGTGAACTAGATACATGAGTTTAGCAAACCTTACCTCAAAAGAGACAAGATCCTGGCAAATTCTTAATACCCTATACCATAGGCACCATGACCTTTAAAAAGGTTCTGTGTGACCTGGGGTCAGGCATAAATCTTATGCCACTCTCTATAATGGAGAAGCTGGGGATCATTGAGGTACAGCCTGCCATATTCTCACTACAGATGGCAGACAAGTCAATAAGACAAACTTATGGATTGGTAGAGGACGTGTTAGTAAAGGTTGAAGGCCTTTACATCCCTGCTGATTTCATGATCTTAGACACTAGGAAGGAGGAGGATGAATGCATCATCCTTGAAAGACCTTTCCTAGCCACAGCAGGAGCTGTGATAGATGTTAACAGAGGGGAATTAGTCCTTCAACTGAATGGGGACTACCTTGTGTTTAAAACCCAAGGGTGTTCCTCTCCAATCATAGAGAGGAAGCATGAAAAGCTTCTCTCAGTACAGAGTCAAACAGAGCCTCCACAATCAAACTCTAAGTTTGGTGTTGGGAGGCCACAACCAAACTCTAAGTTTGGTGTTGGGAGTCTACAATATTGACCCGATCACCTGTGAGGCTCCATGAGAGCCCACTGTCAAGCTAGTGACATTAAAGGAGCGCTTATTGGGAGGCAACCTAATTTTTATTTATCTAATTTTATTTTTATTTTATTTTTCCTTTATGCTTTATTAGGTTCATGATCATATGGAGTCACAAAATAAATACTAAAAATAGAATCAACAACAGTAGAAGAAAAAGCACACCCTAGAGGAAGGGCTTACTGGCGTTTAAATGCCAGTAAGGAGCATCTGACTGGCGTTCAACGCCAGAACAGAGCATGGATCTGGTGTTGAACGCCAGAAACAAGCAGCATCCTAGCGTTTAAATGCTAGAAATACACCCTGAGGAGAGCTGGCGCTGAACGCCAGAAACAAGCATGGAACCGGCATTCAACGCCAGAATCATGCTATAAATGGGCGTTGAACGCCCCAACCAAGCATGAAGCTGGCATTCAACGCCAGAAACAAGCATCAATCTGGCGTTAAATGCCAGGATTGCATGCAGAAGGCGTTTTACACGCCTCATTGGTGCAGGGATGATAATCTTTGACACCTCAGAATCTGTGGACCCCACAGGATCCCCACCTACCTCAACTCACCTTCTCTCCTCTTCACACAATCCAATAACACTCTTCCTCAAACACCCTTCACCAATCACCTCAATCTCTCTTCCCCATCACTTATTCACCGCTCATCAATACCACAGACAAGGTTTAGACTTTTCGAATCTCAAGAATTCTTCCAATGGATTCTAGCTTATACAACGAAGACTCTGATCTCAGAGAATGGGAGGCTCTGTTGTCAGGCGAGGCAACCATACATCGTGGGTTAGGAATCCAAGAGATACACACTCTAGCTTTCGCAGGTAGAACGGAAGTATTTGTCAGGCACACGTTCATAAGTGAGAATAGTGATGAGTGTCACGGATCATCACATTCATCAGGTTGAAGTGCGAGTGAATATCTTAGAATAAGAATAAGTATGAATTGAATAGAAGAACAATAGTACTTTGCATTAATACTCGGGGTACAGCAGAGCTCCACACCTTAATCTATGGTGTGTAGAAACTCCACCGTTGAAAATACATAAGTGATAAAGGTCCAGGCATGGCCGAATGGCCAGCCCCCAAATGTGATCAAGAGATTAAAAGATAATCCAAAGATGTCTAATACAATAGTAAAAAGTTCTATTTATACTAGACTAGTTACTAGGGTTTACAGAAATAAGTCTAAGTGCAGAAATCCACTTTCGGGGCCCACTTTGGTGTGTGCTTAGGCTGAGCTTGAGCTTTACACGTACAGAGGCTTCTCTTGAGGTTAAATGCCAAGTTGTAACGTGTTTTTGGTGTTTAACTCTGGTTTGTGACATGTTTCTAGTGTTTTACTCCAGAATGCAGCACGGAGCTGGCATTGAACGCCAGTTTACATCATCTAAACTCGAATAAAGTATGAAATATTATATATTGCTGGAAATCCCTGGATGTCTACTTTTCAACGCAATTGAGAGTGCGCCATTTGGAGTTCTGTAGCTCCAAAAAATCTATTTCGAGTGCAGGGAGGTCAGAATCCAACAGCATCTGTAGTCCTTTTTCAGCCTCCTATCAGATTTTTGCTCAGGTCCCTCAATTTCAGCCAGAAAATATCTGAAATCACAGAAAAACACACAAACTCATAGTAAAGTCCAGAAATGTGAATTTTGCATAAGAACTAATAAAAACATCCCTAAAAGTAGCTAGATCCTACTAAAAACTACCTAAAAACAATGCCAAAAAGCATATAAATTATCCGTTCATCACAACACCAAACTTAAATTGTTGCTTGTCCCCAAGCAATTGAAAATCAAATAGGATAAAAAGAAGAAAATATACTATAAATCCCAAAATATCAATGAATATTAATTCTAATTAGATGAGCGGGACTTGTAACTTTTTGCTTCTGAACAGTTTTGGCATCTCACTTTATCCTTAGAAGTTTAAAATGATTGGCATCCATAGGAACTCAGAGTTTAGATAGTGTTATTGATTCTCCTAGTTAAGTATGTTGTTTCTTGAACACAGCTACTTTTATGAGTCTTGGCCGTGGCCCTAAGCACTTTGTTTTCCAGTATTACCACCGGATACATAAATGCCACAGACACATGACTGGGTGAACATTTTCAGATTGTGACTCAGCTTTGCTAAAGTCCCCAGTTAGAGGTGTCCAGAGCTCTTAAGCACACTCTTTTTACTTTGGATCACGACTTTAACCACTCAGTCTCAAGCTTTTCACTTGGACCTTCATGACACAAGCACATGGTTAGGAACAGCTTGATTTAGCCACTTAGGCCTGGATTTTATTTCCTTGGGCCCTCCTAGCCATTGATTCTCAAAGCCTTGGATCCTTTTTTACCCTTGCCTTTTAGTTTTAAGGGCTATTGGCTTTTTCTGCTTCCTTTTTTCGCAAGCTTCTTCTTTTTCACTGCTTTTTCTTGCTTCAAGAATCAATTTCATGATTTTTTGGATTATTAATAACATTTCTCTTTGTTCATCATTTTTTCTAGAGCCAACAATTTTAACATTCATAAACAACAAGATAAAAAATATGCACTGTTTAAGCATTCATTCAGAAAACAAAAAGTATTGTCACCACATCAATATAATTAAACTAATTTCAAGGATGAATTCGAAACTCATGTACTTCTTGTTTTTTTGTATTAAAAACATTTTTCATTTAAGAAAGGTGAAGGATTCATGGAATTATTCATAGACTTAAGACATAGTTACTAAATACTAATGATCATGTAGTAAAGACTCAAAACATAGACAAACATATAACATAAAATCGAAAAATGAGATAAGAAACAGGAAGTTAAGGAATGAGTCCACCTTAATGAGGGTGGCGTCTTCTTCTTGAAGGACCAATGGTGTCTTTGAGCTCCTCTATGTCTCTTCTTTGCCTTTGTTGCTCCTCCCTCATAGCTCTTTGATCTTCTCTAATCTCATTGAGAATGATGAAGTGCTCTTGGTGTTTCACCCTTAATTGGTTCATGTTATGACTTAATCCTTCTAGAAAAGTGTTGAGTTGTTCCCAATAGTTGTTTGGAGGAAAATGCATCCCTTGAGGCATCTCAGGGATTTCTTGATGATGAGCTTTCTCATGCGTCTCTTGAGATCCATGAATGGGCTCTCTTGTTTGCTCCATCCTCTTCTTAGTGATGGGCTTGTCCTCTTCAATGGGGATGTCTCCTTCTATGACAACTCCAGCTAAGTTGCATAGATGGAAAATGTGATGAGGAAAAGCTAGCCTTGCCAAGGTGGAGGGCTTTTCGGCTACTTTGTAGAGTTCTAGAGGGATGACTTCATGAACTTCTACTTCCTTTCTAATCATGATGCTGTGGATCATGATGGCCCGATCCACAGTTACTTCGGATCGGTTGCTAGTGGGGATGATGGAGCGTTGGATGAACTCCAACCATCCTCTAGCCACAGGCTTAAGGTCCAGTCTTCTCAATTGAACTGGCTTGCCTTTTGAGTCTTTTTTCCATTGAGCTCCTTCTACACATATGTCCATGAGGACTTGGTCCAACCTTTGATCAAAGTTGACCCTTCTAGTGTAGGGGCGTGCATCTTCTTGCATCATAGGCAAGTTGAACGCCAACCTTACGTTCTCCGGACTGAAATCTAAGCAGTTTCCCCGAACCATTGTAAGCCAATTCTTTGGGTTTGGGTTGATGCTTTGATCATGGTTCCTTGTGATCCATGTGTTTGCATAGAACTCTTGAACCATTAAGATTCTGACTTGTTGAATGGGATTGGAGAGAACTTTCCATCCTCTTCTTACAATTTCTTGTCGGATCTCTGGATATTCGCCCTTTTTGAGCTTAAAAGGGACCTCAGGGATCACCTTTTTCTTGACCACAACTTCATAGAAGTGGTCTTGATGGGCTTTTAAGATGAATCTCTCCATCTCCCATGAATCAGAGGTGAAAGCAATTACCTTCCCTTTTCTCTTTCTTGAGGTTTCTCTGGCCTTAGGTGCCATCAATGGTTATGGAAAAACAAAAAAGCTATGCTTTTACCACACCAAACTTAGAATGTTGCTCGCCCTCGAGCAAAAGAAGAAAGAATAGAAGAAGAAGAAGAAGAAGAAGAAGATGTGGAGGAGAGGAGAGAGGTGTGGGTTTCGGCCAAGGGGGAGAAGAGAAGGTAGTGTTGTGTGAAAATGAAGAAGGATGGAGAGGTTTATATAGTGGAGGTAGAGGGGTTCGAGTTCGGCATTTAGAGTGGGTTTGGGTGGGAAAGAGATTTTGAATTTGAAGGTAGGTGGGGTTTATGGGAAAGAGTGGATGGATGTGATTGGTGAAGGGGTAATTGGGAAGAGAGATTGTGGTGATTGGTTATTGGATTGTGTGAAGAAGAGAGAAGTGGGGTAGGTGGGGATCCTGTGGGGTCCACAGATCCTGAGGTTATCCTGTGGAGTCCACAGATCTTGAGGTGTCAAGGATTTCTCATCCTTGCATCTTTTAGGCGTGTAAAATGCCCTCTGTATGCAATTCTGGCATTTAACGCCAGGCTGCAGCTTGTTTCTGGCGTTAAACGCCCAAATATAGCCTGTTTCTAGCATTTAACGCTAGCCTGATGCTTGTTTCTGGCGTTAAACGCCAGCTTGGTGCTTGTTTCTGGCATTAAACACTAGACAGATGCTTGTTTCTGGCGTTAAATGACAGACAAATGCTTGTTTTTGGCATTTAAATGCCAGACATCTCTTCCTCCAGGGTGTGCTTTTTCTTCTGCTATTTTTTATTCTGTTTTTAATTTTTGCAATTATTTTGTGACACCACATGATCATAAACCTAATAAAACATAAAAGAACAATAGAAATATAGATAAATAAAAATTGGGTTACCTCCCAATAAGCGCTTCTTTAATGTCAATAGCTTGACAGTGAGCTCTCATGGAGCTTCACAGGTGTTCAGAGCATTGTTGGGACCTCCCAACACCAAACTTAGAGTTTGAATGTGGGGGCTTCTCAACACCAAACTTAGAGTTTGGTTGTAGCCTCCCAACACCAAACTTAGAGTTTGATTGTGGGGGCTTTGTTTGACTTTGTATTGAGAGAAGCTTTTCATGCTTCCTCTCATGGTTGCAGAGGAAGATCCTTGAGCTTTAAACACAAGGTAGTCCCCATTCAATTGAAGGACTAGCTCTCCTCTATCAACATCAATCACAGCTCCTGCTGTGGCTAAGAAGGGTCTTCCAAGGATGAAGCATTCATCTGTATCCTTCCCAGTGTCTAGGATTATAAAATCAGCAGGGATGTAAAAGCTTTTAACCTTCACTAACACGTCCTCTACCAATCCATAAGCTTGTTTTATTGACTTGTCTGCCATCTCTAATAGATTCTTACAGCTTGTACCTAAAAGATCCCCAGTTTCTCCATTACAGAGAGTGGCATAAGATTTATACTTGACCCCAGGTCACACAGAGCCTTCTCAAAGGTCATGGTGCCTATGATACAGGGTATTAAGAATTTACCAGGGTCTTGTTTCTTTTGAGGTAGAGTTTGCTAAACCCATGTATTTAGTTCACTAATGAGCAAGGGAGGTTCATCTTCCCACGTTTCATTACCAAACAACTTGGCATTCAGCTTTATGATGGCTCCTAGATATTGAGCAACTTGCTCTTCAGTTACATCTTCATCCTCTTCAGAGGAAGAATAGTTCTCAGAGCTCATGAATGGTAGAAGAAAGTTTAATGGAATCTCTATGGTCTCTATATGAGCCTCAGATTCCTTTAGGTCCTCAATAGGGAACTCCTTTCTATCTGGAGGGCGTCCCATGAGGTCTTCCTCATTGGGATTCACGTCCTCCCCTTCCTCTTTGGATTCGGCCATTTTGATTATATCAATGGCCTTGCACTCTCTTTTTGGATTCTCTTCTGTATTGCTTGGGATAGTACTAGGAGGAGTTTCAATGACTCTTTTACTCAGCTGGCCCACTTGTGCCTCCAAATTTCTAATGGAGGACCTTGTTTCATTCATGAAACTTAAAGTGGCCTTAGATAGATCAGAGACTATATTTGCTAAGCTAGAGGGGCTTTGCTCAAAATTCTCTGTTTGTTGCTGAGAAGATGATGAAAAAGGCTTGCTATTGCTAAACCTGTTTCTACCACCATTATTAAAGCCTTGTTGGGGCTTTTGTTGATCCTTCCATGAGAAATTTGGATGATTTCTCTATGAGGGATTATAGGTGTTTCCATAGGGTTCACCCATGTAATTCACCTCTGCCATTGCAGGGTTCTCAGGATCATAAGCTTCTTCTTCAGAAGATGCTTCTCTAGTACTGTTGGATGCATTTTGTAATCCATTCAGACTCTGAGAAATCATGTTGACTTGCTGAGTCAACATTTTGTTCTAAGCCAATATGGCATTCAAAGCATCAATTTCAAGAACTCCCTTCTTCTAAGGCATCCCATTACTCACATGATTCCTCTCAGAGGTGTACATGAATTGGTTATATGCAACCATGTCAATGAGTTCTTGAGCTTCTACAAGCGTTTTCTTTAGGTGAATGGATCCACTTACAGAATGGTCCAGTGACATCTTAGAGAACTCAGATAGACCATCATAGAATATATCCAAAATGGTCCACTCTGAAAGCATGTTAGAAGGACACTTTTTGGTCAACTGCTTGTATCTTTCCCAAGCTTCATAGAGGGATTCACCATCTTTTTGCTTGAAGGTCTGAATATCCACTCTAAGCTTGCTCAGCTTTTGAGGAGGAACGAACTTGGCCAAGAAGGCCGTGACCAGCTTATCCCAAGAGTCCAGGCTATCTTTAGGTTGTGAGTCCAACCATATTCTAGCTCTGTCTCTTACAGCAAAAGGAAAAAGCATGAGCCTATAGACTTCAGGATCTACTCCATTAGTTTTAACAGTATCACAGATCTGCAAGAACTCTGTTAAAAACTGATAGGGATCTTCTGATGGAAGTCCATGAAACTTGCAGTTCTGTTGCATTAGAGCAACTAGTTGAGGCTTCAGCTCAAAATTGTTTGCTCCAATGGCAGGGATTGAGATGCTTCTTCCATAAAAATTGGAAGTAGGTGTAGTATAATCACCAAGCATCCTCCTTGCATTGTTGTTGGGCTCGGCCATGTCTCTTTCTTTTTCAAGATTCTCTGCAAGATTTTCTCTGGATTGTTGTGCTTTAGCTTATCTTAGCTTCTTCTTTAAAGTCCTTTAAGGTTCAGGATCTGCTTCAACAAGAATGTCCTTGTTCTTGCTCCTGCTCATATGAAAAAGAAGAGAACAGAAAAGAAGAGGAATCCTCTATGTCACAGAATAGAGATTCCTTTATGTGAGTAGAAGAAAAGAAGAATAGAAGAATGAGAAGAGAAAAATTTGAACACAGAGAAAAAGAGAGGGTTCAAATTTTTAAGATGAAGAGAAGAGTGTTAGTAATTAAATAAATAAATAGAAGAAGATGAGAGGGAGAGAAATTCGAAAATTGTTTTTGAAAAACGGTTAGTGATTTTCGAAAATTAAGAGAAGAAATAAAATTAAAATTAAAATTTGAAACAATTAGTTAATTAAAAAGAATTTTGAAAAAGGGCGAGGAATTTTCGAAAATTAGAGAGAGAAAAGTAGTTAGGTGGTTTTGAAAAAGATAAGAAACAACCAAAAAGTCAATTAGTTAGTTGAAAAAGATTTGAAAATCAATTTTGGAAAGATAAGAAGTTAGAAAAGATTTTTTAAACTGATTTTGAAAAATATATGATTAAAAAGATATAATTGAAAAAGATTTGAAAAGGAAATTAAAAAGATTTTATTTTTAAAATTAAAATTAATTACTTGACTAACAAGAAACTAAAAGATATGATTTTAGAATTTAAAGATTGAACCTTTCTTAACAAGAAAGTAACAAACTTTATATTTTTGAATCAATCACATTAATTGTTAGTAAAGTTTTCGAAAATCATGAAATAAAGATAAGAAAAAGATTTTGAAAATCAATTTTAAAAAATTTTCGAAAATAACAAAAGGAAAAAAAGAAAAGATTTGATTTTGAAAAAGATTTTGAAAAGATAAGATTTTTAAAATTGAAATCTTGACTTGACTAACAAGAAACGACTTATTTTAAAAATGTTTGACTAATTCAACCCCAAGATTTCAAAATTTATGAGTAAAATGAGAAAAAGATATATTTTTTATTTTTGAATTTTTAATGAGGAGAGAGAAAAACACAAAAATGACTCACAACATGAAAAATTAAGATCAAAACAAAGAAAACATGCAAGAACACTATGAATGTCAAGGTGAACACTAAGAACACTTTGAAGATCAAGATGAACATCAAGACTTATTTTTGAAAAATTTTCAAAAGAGGAAAACATGCAAGACACTAAACTTAGAAATTTTCAATGTTTAGACACTATGGATTAAAAAATACATATGAAAAACAACAAAAGACACAAAACAAAAAAATTTAAAGATCAAACAAGAAGACTTATCAAGAACAACTTGAAGATCATGAAGAATGCAATGCATAAATTTTTAAAAACATGCAATTGACACCAAACTTAAAAATTGACACTAGACTCAAACAAGAAACACAAAATTTTTGGTTTTTATGATTTTATTAATTTTTTTTGGATTTTTTGAAAAAAAATTTTGGAAAAACGAAAACAAATAAAAAATTTTTGAAAGATTTTTGAAAACTTTTTGAAAAGAAAATTACCTAATCTGAGCAACAAGATGAACCGTCAGTTGTCCAAACTCAAACAATCTCCGGCAACGGCGCCAAAAACTTGGTGCACAAAATTGTGATCTCAATAGCGCCAACAACTTGGTACGCACAATTGTAATATCACTCTTTTCACAACTTCGCACAACTAACTAGCAAGTGCACTGGGTCGTCCAAGTAATAAACCTTACGTGAGTAAGGGTCGATCCCACGGAGATTGTCGGTATGAAGCAAGCTATGGTCATCTTGTAAATCTCAGTCAGGCAGATTCTAATGGTTATAATGGTTTTCGAATGTAAAGATAAATAAACCATAAAATAGAGATAGAGATACTTATGTAATTTATTGGTGGAAATTTTAGATAAGCGCATGAAGATACTGTGTTCCTTCTGCATCTCTGCTTTCTTACTGCTTTCATCCAATCATTCTTACTCCTTTCCATGGCAAGCTGTATGTAGGGCGTCACCGTTGTCAATGGCTACTTCCCATCCTCTCAGTGAAAATAGTCTAAATGCGCTATCACAGCACGGCTAATCATCTGTCGGTTCTCAATCATGTTGGAATAGGATCCATTGATCCTTTTGCGCCTACCACTACACCCAACACTCACGAGTTTGAAGCTCGTCACAGGCATCCCATCCCAGATCCTACTCGGAATACCACAAACAAAGTTTAGACTTTCCGGATCTCAAGAATGCTGCCAATGGATTCTAGCTTATACCACGAAGACTCTGATCTCACAAAATGGGAGGCTCGGTTGTCAGGCGAGGCATCCATGCGTCGTGGGTCAGGAATCCAAGAGATACACACTCTAGCTTTCGCAGGTAGAACGGAAGTGTTTGTCAGGCACGCGTTCATAAGTGAGAATAGTGATGAGTGTCACGGATCATCACATTCATCAGGTTGAAGTACGAGTGAATATCTTAGAATAAGAATAAGCATGAATTGAATAGAAGAACAATAGTACTTTGCATTAATACTCGAGGTACAGCAGAGCTCCACACCTTAATCTATGGTGTGTAGAAACTCCACCGTTGAAAATACATAAGTGATAAAGGTCCAGGCATGGCCAAATGGCCAGCCCCCAAACGTGATCAAGAGATTAAAAGATAATCCAAAGATGTCTAATACAATAGTAAAAAGTTCTATTTATAATAGACTAGTTACTAGGGTTTACAGAAATAAGTCTAAGTGCAGAAATCCACTTCTGGGGCCCACTTTGGTGTATGCTTGGGCTGAGCTTGAGCTTTACACGTGTAGAGGCTTCTCTTGAGGTTAAACGCCAAGTTGTAACGTGTTTTTGGCGTTTAACTCTGGTTTGTGACGTGTTTCTGGCGTTTTACTCCAGAATGCAGCATGGAGATGGCGTTGAATGCCAGTTTGCGTCATCTAAACTCAAATAAAGTATAGACTATTATATATTGCTGGAAAGCCTTGGATGTCTACTTTTTAACGTAATTGAGAGCGCGCCATTTGGAGTTCTGTAGCGCCAGAAAATCCATTTCGAGTGAAGAGAGGTCAGAATCTAACAGCATCTGTAGTCCTTTTTCAGCCTCCTATTAGATTTTTGCTCAGGTCCCTCAATTTCAGCCAGAAAATACCTAAAATCACAGAAAAACATACAAACTCATAGTAAAGTCTAGAAATGTGAATTTTGCATAAGAACTAATAAAAACATCCCTAAAAGTAGCTAGATCCTACTAAAAACTACCTAAAACAATGCCAAAAAGCGTATAAATTATCCGCTCATCAAGCGTCACCTCTGCTAGTATAAGGGATCTCTCAATTGCAAAGACATACAAGACAGGTACAGAAAATATAGATATGATGCAATTGCAGCAAGTAGGACAAATAGTAGATAGGCATGGCTAATCAATTAGGCAAACCAAAGTAATTCACACTCAAGCAAAATATTTTACATGATGTATGTCTACCCTATGGCCGATGAATCTCATCTGTCGGTTATCCAGTCAAACTCAACATGTTTGGTAGCTAACCTTGGACAGTGCCTGCGTGCAATCCCCAAGCTCAAAATTTTAATCATTCAATATATATATCCATGGGGGAGAGTTCATCCAGAAAGGTATAAGTGTCTGGCCACACTTATGACACAGGGTCAAAAGAATGAGATGCAATTAATTTATAATTTCTATTCTGGAGCAAGTGGGGCGAACTTCAACCCTTGTTACTATCCAAGAAGCTCAAATCATCATAATCTGGAGCAAGTGGGGCGAACCACACCCTTATATCTACCCGAGAAGCCTCAATACTAACAAACCTAGAGCAAGTGGAACGAAACCACAACCCTTGCGTCTAACTAGGAGGTACGTTCTCATATGTTAAGGAGGAACAAAGGAGGGGATCCTAACCTTCCACATCTCGCTGGAGGCAATTTTACAATACCAGGAGGAACAAAGAAGGGGATCCTCACCTTCTACCATCTCCTGGGATCGCACTTTCAAGAAAGAGTGCTCAGATGAAACAGTTATTTCTTTAAAAATCAGTTTCATAATATTAGAAATATATTTATGCAACCCTATCTTTTCTATACTTTGATATGTTCTCCTTAATCTACTTAATACACCCCACAGACCCACTCTGGTTAATCTACCCACAATACTCTGTAACCCTAAGTCATTAGCTCTAAACTATAATAGAAAATACTTCTTTTATTTTACCAGTACACTTTCACTTATCCCAAAAGTCTAAACACTATCTAGGAAAACTCAAATGGTAGTTACAGAGGTTTGAAAAGTTTAAGGAATGGTTTAAAGCTTAAAAACACCATTTTCAACCAAAACAGGATTCCGCGTATGCATACCCTCTACGTACGTGGGACATCTAGGCAAAGCCCAGGGTCTCTGTTGCATGGTACATGTTCACGTACGCACACCTCCAATTTGATAGGTCTGTGTACACACGACCATACCGTGTACACGAGATCACAAAATAGTGGGAAATCCTCATGTCACGTGGCATGTCGCATACGCATGCACCCTTTTTTTCTCAAAAAGCTACTAAGTCTCAGAAATCATATTTTTGTACCAAACTTCGAACATACATAACTTTTTTATTAAAAATTATTTTTAGACCATTCTTTGAACATCATAAACTTCACAAACTCAATTTTTATTCTAAACAAATTGCACAAAATTCAGGGATCCGGAAGCCAAGTTATGGCTTGCCGAAGTTTGTCAAAAGGTCAGTTTTTACCAAAAGTTCAAAACCTCATTCTTTCCAAAACCTCAATTCAAAATCATTTGCTCGACAACGAAAATAGCACCAATCCTATCCAAACCACATTTCTCACACTCTCCATTCATGCTACAATATATTAACATACAATTTCTTCAATCTATTCCACAATTTCTTTCATGATTTCTAACCAACTTCAATATTAAACATTAACAAATCACATTATATACACATACTATTTTCTAATCAACCAAACCAACTTCAACATTAAACATTAACAAATCACATTATGTACACATACCATTTTCTAATCATTCAAACCTATCCTAAGGCAATTAGCCTAAATTTTCACGCAACATTATACATTAACTATGAGAAACCAAAATCATACATTGGCCGATTTTTTCCTAAGCCAAAAGTGCCTTAAAAGTCCTCTCCTCCACAAGCTCCAAGTCTCCAACTCCACATGAAACAAAATTCTCAGCTTCCGAGGCTCACTTCAAGCATCTAACATCCACCAATTTGATTCCGATTGCTCTAATTTTTGCCAATTCAACTCCAAGTCAATACATTATCAATCTAATTCATATAATTCCTCAAGATTAGTACTAGGGCACACAAAATTAGACAAACCACAAGGGTTTAGAATTTTCTTATCTTACCCATTAATGATTGGAGTAAAATTCAACAATTATCCAATGTTAGATTGTACCTAAACCACTAAAATAATCAAAATTACTCAAAACTCATACTAAAACGCGAATCCAGAAATGGGAAAGAAATTGGGCACAAATTACAAAATTTCTTACCACTTTTTTTGGATAAAAATGAAATTAGGGTTTGAGGTTCAGTTCAATTGGTTTGGTTTATTGGCTCAATTTTGAGCCAAAATCTTTAAAATTAGTGTTGAAATTTGTATTTTAAATATTTCTACTCCTCTAAACTACAAAATTTAATTTTTTAATTTTTTTGAATAATAATTAATTTATTGACTAATTATTTATTAATTTCGCGAGGTTTACAGAAGAACAAAGCAACAAGACAAGTGTTTGCAAATTAGAGAAGTCACTATACGGTTTGAAACAAGTTAACAGGAAATGAAATACAAAATTGGCAGCAACACTCAAGGATTGTAGATTCTCTTAATCAAAGTCATACTACTCTTTATTCACCAAATGCTTGGAGAGCTCATTCACAACCATTATAACATATGTTGATGACTTAGTCTTGGTGGGTGATGATATCGAAGAAATTCAAAGAATAAAAAGGGTGCTAGATGACAAATTTTGAATTAAGGATTTGGGAGATTTGAGATATTTTTTAGGCTTTGAAGTTACTTGAGATGAGAAGGGTATCACAATGAACCAAAAAAAATATGCTTTGGACCTCATAAATGAATACCACATACTTTATGCAAAACCTTCCATCACCCCAATGGATTACAGTAGCAAATTATCAAGAGACTCGGGCACTCCCTTAGTAAATTCATCAGCCTATAGAAGAGTGATTGGTAGGTTAGTTTACCTGACAAACACTCGCCTGAACATTACCTTTGTGGTAGAAAAACTAAGTCAATACCTTGAACATCCAACTGACTTGCACATGAAGGCAGCTCTTAGAGTTCTCAGGTACCTAAAGGCATCACCAGCTTCTGTACTTTTCTTTTCTTCCCAGCTGCAAATAGTGAGCAAACTTTGGCAAGATATGCAGATGCTGATTGGGCACAACTGCACAATGTCCAGATTCACAAAGACTAACCACTGGTCTTTGTTTTATTTTTGGGGGACTGCACTGATTATCTAGAAGAGTAAGAAATAAAACATAGTGCCTAGCTCATCATCAGAAGTAGAGTATAGAGCTCTTGTCAAGGCTACTTGAGAAGCACAATGGCTTCGTAATCTTCTTACTGATTTAAATCTCCTCCCATCCCAACCAGTAACAATCTACTGTGACAGTCGCTCAGCTCTTCACGTTGCTACAAATCTGGTATTCCACAGCAAACAAAACATATAGAGATAGACTGTCATGTTATACATGATAAGGTGCTAGAAGGAGTCACTCATCTCCTCCCTGTATCCTCAACAGAACAAGTAACAGATTTCTTAACGAAGGCTTTAGTGCCAGGCCCTTTTCAGTCTTGTGTTAGCAAGCTTAGAATGCTTAACTCCCACAAACCGAGCAATTCTGACTTGAAGGGGCATATTGAATGATAGATTGTCTTCTGTTTTTTAGAGTTCAAGCCATACTGGCTTGAGGGGGCATGTCAAATATGCCGCGTGAGTTAGTTAGCTCTAGGTGAAAATTAGTTAGGCAACCCAACTTGAACCTAATGTATATAAGAAAAATTCAGTTAGTGTTAGTAGTGCATTTGAGCATTTTGTTTCTCCAGAAGCATCTCAGCTTCTTTCCACCTCAAGCTGCTTCTTCCTTATCTCTCTCACTTTCTCTTGTATCTCTCCTCTTCTTGATCTTGTAACTTGTTATATACTTTTATATTAGTGAATCAATACACCAGAATCACACCATTGATTTTGGTTTATCATCTTTACTTTGTCTTTCTCTTAATCTCCTTGCATCAACTATGGTTTAAGAACTTCACACTTAGTTCAATTGCAACTGATCAAATGATTAGAGTTGTTTGAATTGTAAAATTATTTATGATAAATAATTTATAAGATGTCTATAATATGCTACAACTAAAATGAAAAAAGCTTCTTTAAGAGGATCGCATAGCGCATAGCATTTTAATTTAAATTTAATAATAATTTTAAAATATTGTTAAAATTAAATAGTCACCGTGACCATAACACATGCACCTTTTAATTTTATCCTAAAAGTAAAAAAATAAGTATTTTGGTGTTTCACATATGAATTTTGCCAATTATATTAGGTAACTAATTAGAATATCAACCAATAATAACCAATTATAAATTGGACTGCAAACAAGTTAATAAAAATATCCAAATTAAATGAAAAAATACTTAAAATTAAAAAAATATATTCTAAAAATAAATAAAAACAAACATTTAAAATTATTGTAAAAAAAATCTAAAATCTAACAAAATAAATATCTGATGTAACAAAAAGAAATATAAAAAATCATTATAAATGATTATCTAAAATCTAATAAAAAAATCTAAAATTTGAACAAAATAAAACTATTTTAATTATGATAAAAAAGAACGCATACATTTTTGGATATTTCTTATATTTAAATTTCAAATGTTTAAATTGCAGAGATTTCAGTTTTTTTTAGAATGTAAAATAATAAATAAATAAATAAATTATTAAAAAAGACGACATCATTTTGGATGTTTCTTATATCTGAATTTTAGATATTTAAATTTTAAAAGTATTGGATATTTTTTTAAGAATGTATAATTAAAAGTAAATGAAAGTAAATTATTAAAAACGAAGATATCATTTCGGATGTTTAAATTTTGGAGGTTTCGATGTGTTTCTAATAATGTATTCATCGTCGTCATCATCACGTTTGCAGATATGGTAGCAAATGGGTCGAAATCTGCAGAGTCGACCCGCGTAACCCGCCAAAAAAGACAGACTAAATCGCTAAACTTAAAAAGTCCGTCTAACCCGCACTGCCTAATCCGTGAGATTTGGCGGGGCGGAGCGGACTTTCCCAAGTGGGCCAGACATTTTTTTTTGTCAGAACCATTTTTTTACAAATTTCTATGATGTTATTGATCTACAAGAGGATGAAGATGATAATTGAAGATGTTCTAAGTTATATTTTGGATTATATTTTATGTTTGATTGATTATAAACTTGAATATGTGTAATTATATATTTTGGATAATGTTTTTCTTTTGACAATGTTGGTTTTATTATTTTGTTTTAAAAAACTTGGTTTATGATTATCTTTATTACATATTTATAATTATAAAGACTTTAATGTTTGTAAATTTAGAAATTATATTTTTTTATGTCTTTAGAAATTATAAATTTATTGAAATGCTTGTGAAATTATATATATTTAATATTTAATGTTTATAAAAAAAAGAAATTTGGCAGGCTTGGCCCACAAGCCCACTGTTAGACGGAGTGAGGGAGGAATTCAGAACCATCTCACTAGGCGAGCCAAATGGTGGACTTTTGGTGGGGTGGGGCGGGACGAACTTCCTCGTTTATCACCCCAATCTGCAGGTGTCTTGCCATCCATCGTCATCCCTTCATTTATCTTGCTGTTTAAAAGAAACATCCAAAAAATCACAAAGAGAAACCCCCAAAATTATTATAAAAAACATCTAAAATCTAATAAAGAAAAATATTTGAAACTTAATAAAAAAACATCTAAAATATTAAAAAAATTCAAAGCCAAACAAAATAAAAATTCAAAATTATTAAAAAAATCCAAAACTTAATAAAAAGAAACATCAGAAACTTTACAAAAAAAAAAAGAAATATCCAAAATTATTTTAAAAACATTCAAAATATAATAAAATGAGACATTCAAAATTATTAGGAAAAAAATATCCAAAATATATGTAACAAAAGAAAACATTCAAAATATACTAAAAAAACATACGAAAACTAAGAAAAATATCTAAAATCATTAAAAGATATCTTCCAAAATTTATAAAAAAGACACATCTAAAATTTTGAAAAAAAAAATTTAAAACTATTAAAAATAATCATCTGAAGCTCAACAAGAGAAAGAAAAGAAAAGGAGTGTGCAAAAGCTACTTCAAAAAAAAAAGAAGAGAAATAGAAAAAGAAGACAAAGAATAATAGTAGCAAGCAGCATAAAATGTTAAAATTTTTGCGTTTTTTAGAAGGAGGTGAAGAAAAATGAGAATGGTGCGTATTTTTTGAAATTTTAAAATAAGAATTTTTTTAAAAAATTATCTGCTATATTATTTTTAAATAATGATACAGATATATTTAGTGGCGGAGTTTGAATGAAACTTTTGAAAAGATCAAAAATTTTAACAAAAAAATTTATATAATAATATTTATATTAAAATAAAATTTATATATATAATTATTTTTAAAATTTATTATTAATATGTAAGACTGC
>NC_029775.3:96939488-96940393 GCF_000817695.3 Arachis duranensis | reverse complement strand
GCTTGTCTATATATATATATATATATATATATATATAAGAGAGAGAGAGAGAGTTTTCTATATTTTCGGGTTCTGTTATCTGCTCCTGTAATTCATTTCTATGTTGCAAGTTCAACGGCACCACCATCCACCACTAATCCACTATATACATGCCTACAGCCCTATAGTAGTACTGTAGTAGGAATTGAAACTTGAAAGCACCAACAATTTGCTTTGATCGAACATCACTCATAAGTCCAAAATTAAATAAATAAATAAATAAAACTCTCCAAATAAATGATAGTTTTTGGGATTTATCCCTTTCACTTTGACTACAAGCTTTATTACAAAAAAATGCTTCAGAAAACAATAAATCACATCTTCAATGTTGGGGATATATTTATTCTGATCCTCAAGCATCAGTCAAAATATAAGGCTTTCAACTTCTTTGTCCAGAAAAAAGGAGGGGTTTTTTTTATATATAGTAGAGTTCAGATGACATTAGTATACTAATATACGATCGATTAGAGTATTATAATATATTTATATTCTTAAACAATAATCTCAAGTACTAAATATAGGATTATTTCTGATAAAAAGTACGTACGAATAATTCAAAGATATACTCAATCTTGTGTATTGATTTATAATTAGATCTATGACTTACATAGTATATTGTCTATCTAATTGAACCCTAGATGCGCTTTCTCATTAAAAATAAATAATAAATACATATAAATTTGTCAATAATAAAAAAAGATAATAACTATAAAAAAATAATAAATTCTGATAACTAAACTAAAGAAATTGATGAGTTGATAGATAAATAATCATAAAAAAATAATAAATTCTGATTTTTTTGTATTTTTTATAACTAAAATTATCTTATTTAATTTAATATTTATAAGTTTATATATAATTTTTAT
>NC_029775.3:96931160-96939334 GCF_000817695.3 Arachis duranensis | reverse complement strand
AACATTATTTTAATTTGTATATATTATTCATCATGTCTACCTTGACTTTTAGACTATAGGAGTTGATATCCACCATCTTGCATATCATCATATCCACCTTAGAAACAATAAGAAATGGAGCACTATGTACATAACTAAGGAATAGAAACATATTGTCACTTTTAAGCCAAGCTGGTGTCTCCTCTAATTATCTCAATTCACAACAACATATATGTCATGATGATTTTTTTTTTCTTTTTTAATAAAGCTCCAATAGAAAACACACAAATAAAGCTCCAAATAGAACAAAATCTAAACAGACAATTAACACGTTTTAAAGGAAAGATTGTTTTAATAGAATCAATATTAGATCGATTAGTATTATTTATATTTATATAACATATCTGTATATTAATTATAAGATTGTATATGTTTATTATTCTAATTTTTCTAGCACCTATATATACTCTTTGTACATTATACTTTTTCACAACCTGAATAATATATTCTTTTAGATTATTCTCTTGTTTCTAATATGGTATCAAGAACATAGGTTCTTTTTTTTCATGTAAATTCGTTTATAACCCCTTTGTTTCTTTCCCTCTAGCAGTATTCTTTAGCCTTGTTTTTTGATCCTTTTCCGACGCTTTGGTTCGTCATAGCCACTCCCACCATGTTCGTCTCATCGTCGTGATTCCAACACATCCAGATTCGCCACTGGACGCACCGCCACGTGCCACTGCAAGACGCTACCGCGACCAGCGTTCTTCTCCTTCCAGATTCATCTTGCACCGTCAGATTAGGCTCTGCGATCAACGGTCCAACGCTCTCCACGTGTTGCTCGCCTCTTGTTTCGCGCTGACCCGGAAGCCCGCACCCGAAGCCGACCCGGTCCGCCACTTGACCCGCGTTCCAGTTCGCCTGCAGGTAGCCCGAACCCGACTCGATCCGCCACCTGACCCTTATTCCAGCTCACCTCGCCAGCGTGTCATCCCCTTCCACTCAGATGTTGCCACGTGGCACGTGTCGTCACATCGCTGATGTGGCACTGACATCACTGCTGACGTGGTGCTAACGTCGTAGACAAGCGGGACCCTCCCTAAGGTTTTTGGGTGAGCTC
This sequence comes from Arachis duranensis, assembly GCF_000817695.3. Taxonomy (NCBI): domain Eukaryota; kingdom Viridiplantae; phylum Streptophyta; class Magnoliopsida; order Fabales; family Fabaceae; genus Arachis; species Arachis duranensis. Next base: position 96,938,235 of record NC_029775.3, on the reverse strand, counting down.
TTTCCGATTTTGCACTCAGTTTTCTCATTTTTTGCTCCGAAATTGAAGTTTTCTCTCCTCTCTTTGATCTATGTGTCTACTATTATGAAAAAGTCAGATGTTTTTACTGCTATAGACAGAAAGGGCAAATTTTGTCGAAACTGTAATTGTTCCGGGTACCTCTTCTCCGACTGTCCTTCTATTGAATGTCACACATGCCACAAAAAAAGTCACATTACCTACCATTGTTCACAGCTATTCTGTCATTATTGCGAGCTCTCGGGACATTTGATTACTACCTGTCCTACTTGCCAACCACGTCCTGATCAACTTAAGTATTATTCTCGTCCTAACTTCTCCAATATTGTGCCTGCCTCTGCTGTTGCTGCTACTACTGAATCTACGACCTCTACTCCTCTCAACCCGTTTCCTGTCTCTCTATCTGATATTGCGTCTCTTCTTCAGCATTTTTTCTCCCTTTCTGGTAATACGCCTGCTGCTTTTTCGACTCCTCTAAGTAATTTTAAATGGTATTTTGACCTGGGTTGCTTTAATCACATGTATTCATTGCGTAATCTTTTCTCGTCTCTGTCTACCACTACAAATGCACCTTTTGTCAATACTGCTAATGGTTCTCTCTTGCACGCAACACACAAGGGTTCTATCTCTCAGTCGACTCTTAATATCCCTGATACTTATTATATTCTCAAATTAAACTTTAATCTTATTTCTGTTGGTCAACTTGTTGTTCTGGATTTTAATGTCACCTTTTCCATTTTTGGTTGTCGTGCTTAGGATCGTCGGACGGGACAAATCATCGGGATTGGACGTAAGGTCGGAAGGTTATTTGAACTCAAGAATCTTCATATTCTTCCTGTGCCAAATTTCTGTGCTGCTTCTTCTCCATCTACCCTTCACTTATGGAATCAACGTCTTGCCTACAGCTCCTTAGGAAAATTCCATCCTCTTGTGTCTCAGGGTGTTTTGGGTCAGGTTCCTAATGAGTCTTTTGATTGCATTTCTTGTCAAACTACCAAACAACCTGTTTTATCTTTTCACAATAATTTCTCTCTTGCTTGCTCTCCTTTTGATCTTATCCACTCTGATGTTTGGGGCCCCGCTCTCGCCACTTCTATGAGAGGAGCTCGATACTTTGTCATTTTCATTGATGATTATTCACACTTTACTTGGGTTTATTTGATGACTAATCACCATGAGTTACCTCAGATTTATATTAACTTTGCCACTATGATTAAAACTCAGTCCTCCAAGGTCATTAAGGTTTTTCGACGCGATAATGCTATGGAATATTGTGATTCCAAACTTTTAAGCTTTCTTGCAGAATAGGGTACTTTGTCTGAGTTTTCTTATCCTGGTACGTCTCAACAAAATGGACGAGTTGAACGCAAACACCGTCACATTCTTGACTTTGTTCGTATGCTTCTTTCTTCTTCGTGTTCTGAGCGTACTTGGGGTGAAGTTGTTCTTACTGCTATTTATGTTATCAATAGAATTCTTTCTTCTGTTCTTGGTAACGTTACTCCCTTTGAGCGTCTTTATCATACCTCTTCAGATTATAGTTCCCTTCGAATTTTCGGTTGTGTCTGTTTTGTTCTTCCGCCTTCTCCATCTCCCGATGGATCCATACCGGACGATGATCCTGCTCCTACAGTCATGCCTCCTCCTTCCACTCATTCTTCTAGGGTAAGAAATCCACTTTCTCATCTTCTTGATTATCATTGTTTTTCTACTATTTTTCATCAACTTGAACCTAAGTCATTCAGAGAAGTCTTCACAAATCTAAATTGGCAACAAGCAATGTAGGAAGAAATACAGGCACTTGAGAAAGCACACACCTGGGATTTGGTTGATCGCCTTCAAATTAGGAAGTTATGGGAAGTAGATGGGTATACAAGATCAAGACTCGCTTTGATGGTTCTATTGACCGTTATAAGGCACGTTTCGTTGCTCAAGGTTGTACGCAAGAGTATGGTATTTACTATGAAGAGACTTTTGCTTTTGTTGCTCGTCTCACATCTGTTCGAGCTCTTTTTGCCATTGCTGCAGTCAAAAAATAGTCTCTCAGTCAGGTGGACATGAAGAATGCATTTCTTAATGGAGACTTGAAAAAAAAAGGTCTATATAAAATCCCCTCCAGGTTATCCTTGTCCTTCTAGCAAAGTTTGTCTCCTTCGCAAGGCACTTTATGGTCTTAAGCAAGCTCCTTGCGAATGGTTTGACAAGTTCAACACTACTATATGCAATCTCGATTTCACTTGCAGCCCTCATGAGAATGCTCTCTTTATTCATAAAAGTGAACGTGGAGTTGTTCTTCTGCTTTTGTATGTTGATGACATGATCATTACTGGAGATGATGTTGATGGTATCTCTGATCTCAAAGCCTCTCTTTACTGTATTTTTGAGATGAAAGATCTTGGTTCTCTCAATTATTTTTTCGGTCTCGAGGTCATATTCATAGATGATGGTATCTATCTCTCTCAAGCTAAGTATGGTTCGGATCTTTTTGCTCGAGCTGGTATTACAGATAGTCGCACTGAGTCTACTCCTCTTGAGCCTAATATTCGTTTTACTCCTATGGATGGCACTATTTTGGATAATCCTACTCTTTTTCGGCAGTTAGTTGGATGACTAATCTATTTAACTGTCACCTGACCAGACATTGTCTATCCGGTTCATGTTCTTAGCCAGTTCTTGTCATCTCCTCGTACTACTCACTATGCAGTAGTTTTTTGCTACATCAAAGGCACCCTATTTCATAGCCTTTATTTTTCTGCCCATTCATCTTTATCCCTTTAGGCGTACTCAGATACCGATTGGGCTGGTGATCCCACTGATCGTCGTTCTACTACTGGTTATTGTTTGTTTCTTGGTAACTCTCTCATTTCCTAGCGAGTTAAGAAGCAAACGTTCACTACTCGATCAAGCACGGAAGCTGAATAATGTCCTCTCGCTGACACCATTGTTGAGGTTCTCTCGATTTGTTGGCTTCTCGAATACTTGGGTGCACCGTAGTTGTCCTCCACTGATATTTTTTGTGGCAACCGCAATGCTATTCAGATTGCCCATAATGATGTGTTTCATGAGCACACCCAACACATTGAGATTGATTGTCACGATTGTCACTTTGTTCGACAACGCATCCTTATTAATGATGTTCGTCTCATCGCTGTTCGAACACTGGATCGGATTGCTGATATATTCACGAAGGCTCATCATTCGACTCGTTTTCAGATTCTGGTATCCAAACTCAAGATAGTATCCTTAACTCCCACTTGAGTTTGAGGGGGGATATTAGAGAATGAATTAGAATCAATATTAAATTAATTAGTATTATTTATATTTACAATATGTATAAATAAGTCCTTGTCCATTATTTCAGAGATGCAGTACTAAGCGTACAATTTACTCTACTATTAAGAGATTTTCTTTGTTCAAGAGAGTTGAGAATTTCTTACTATTGCTAATTAAGAAATTCTTAGGTTTCATTGTATCTTGGGAGAGTATTGTCATCAACCCTATAGCAACTAAGTGTGGGGACAAATATCTCTCTAAAGAAAGCGATCTAATCGTGCCTTGAAACTACTACACAAATATAAGATTTTGTCATCTTACCATCTTCATATACCCAACAATTTTAGAGAGATATGATTTGAAGATGGCACAAGATCAAAACACCACGTTCAAGGTCATGAATCAAGAGTTTGTCAAGTTAGATCGCTTTGATGGAATAAACTTCAACCATTGGAAGGACAAGATGATGTTCCTTCTTTCGGTTCTCAATCTTGCATATGTGATTGACCGAAAAACTCCACCAATTGCCAATGCTGTTGGAAGTTCCACAATGGAAGAAGAAGAAAAGATTGTTGAATTGAAGAAGAAACATGATGCAGATACTATTGTATGTCGAGGTCATATGTTAATTCAATCACCATTGGAGATTTGGAAATATTTGGAAGAAAAGTACAATACTAAACGACAAGGAACAGATAAGTTTACTATGATGAAATATTTTGAATTTATTATAAATGATATTATTGATCAAATTCATGAATTACAAATCCTTGTAAGTAGACTTCGTGATCTACAAGTGGTGATCCTTGAATCATTACAAGGTGAAGAATATTTTTCTAATGAATTTGATCACTTTTGTGAATTACATGGTATTGTGCATGAATCTTCCGCTCCATATACTCCGCAACAAAAATGGTTTGGCGGAAAGGAAAACCGTACCTTAGTGGATATGGTTAATTCAGTGTTACTAAATGCAAAATTGCCTTACAATTTGTGGGGTGAAACATTATTGACATCATGTCATATCCATAATAAGATATCATCAAGACATAGAAAGGTTTCTCCTTATGAAATTTGAAAAGAAAGGAAACCTAATTTATATTATCTTAAAGTGTGGGGGTGTTTAGCCTTTTATTAAGTTCCTTATCAAAAGAGAACCAAATTGGGGCTAAGAGGCATAAAAGGCACTTTTATAGGATATGCTTAAAATTCTAAAGCATATAAATATTATATTAGACTTAGTGTCTAATGTAGTTGTTGAATCAAGAAAGATAGAATTTATTGAAAATAAATTTATCAATTATTCAACTTCTAATTTAGAATATCCCCAAAATGATACTAATGTTTCACAAGAAATATATATGAAGCAACCGAAAAGCTATGTGCTACCCGAAAATGAAAAGAAAGTTTTCAAATTAATTAAGTCTTTGTATGGGCTAAAACAAGCGCCTAAACAATGGCATGAGAAGTTTGATTCAGTGGTGTTATCAAATGGCTTCTCACATAATAGTGCGAATAAATGTATTTACTCAAAATTTACTAAAGATTATGGAGTAATCATTTGTTTATATGTTGATGATATGTTAATCATCGGAACAAATTTAGAAGGAATTCGTATAACGAAGGAGTATCTAACTTCTAAATTCAAGATGAAGGATTTGAATGAAGTTGATACAATATTAGGCATAAAGGTGCATAAGAATGAAGTTGGCTTTACTTTAAGTCAATCTCATTATATTAAAAAGGTATTGGAAAAGTTTGATCATCTCACAATTAAAGAATCCAATACGCCATATGATCCTAATCTTAAATTAGAAGGAAACATGGGAAGACCTATAGCACAATTAGAATATGCTAGTGCTATAGGAAGTTTAATGTATGCAATGCATTGTACTAGACATGATATAGCATTTGCTGTGTGCAAACTATCAAGGTTTACAGGAAAGCCTAGCAATCAACATTGGAAAGCTATAATAAGAGTTCTTGGTTATCTCAAGAAAACCATAAACTTGGGATTACATTATAGTGATTATCCCGCAGTTTTAGAAGGTTATTCTGACGCAAGTTGGATTATAGTTTTTTAGAAGGTTATTCCGACGAAAGTTGGATTACAAATTTTAGTGATAACAAATCCACTTCAAGATGGATTTTCACCATAGGTGGTAGAGCAATAAGTTGGACCTCAAAGAAACAAACATGTATTACACATTCTACTATGGAAGATGAGTTTGTAGCTTTATCATCCATAAGTAAAGAAGCAAAATGGTTAAGAAATTTGTTATATGATATAAAGCTGTGGCCACAGCAGACGACAGCCATTTCAATCTTCTGTGATAGTGAATCAACTATGTCTCGAGCATATAATAAGATGATAGTGAATCAACCGTGTCTCGAGCATATAATAAGGTTTATAATGGAAAGTCTAGACATATAAGTTTGAGACATGAATTTGTGAGGCAACTAATAGATGATGGTGTAATTACCATCACTTATGTAAGATCTCAAGAAAATTTAGCAGACCCTTTGACTAAAGGTTTGTCAAGGGAGAAAATTAAAGAGATTACTGCTAAAATGGGATTAAAACCTATTATTGCTAAATGATGGGAACCCAATCTTATTCTAATAGACCACCAGTTTCAAGGTTTAATGGGTAATAACAAGTTATTTAGCAATTGGAGCACTAAGGTATATGATTTAGTGCTATTTACAATAAACTAGGAAGGTGAGTTTAAACTCTTAATGGAATGATAATATTATCTATCAAAAAATTCCACCTATATGAATATAAGAGTGGTGCCGCTCTAATCGAGAATTTTAGAGGTTTTATTCTTGTAAATATTCATGAAATCAGGATGAGCACAAGGCCATATAAGTGCTTAAAATTGTAAACTCTTGAACTTGGAGGGTATAAGTAATGTGTGTGATTTTTTGTACTAGCATATGGAGTATATGTTTAATCGATTAGACACCTATTACTTCGTTAGAACTTTAAAATTTACACTAAAAAAATGTTTAATCTTAGTGACACATTCTTTATGCATATACTTGTATGACATTTAAATTTTGTAAATAGTGGAGGATTGAAGGGTATTTACAAATTTGATTAATTAATATTATTAATATTATTATTAACATTATTATTAATATTATTAAACGGTTACTAACCGTTTTGTACCATTTGGTTGAAGGGACACAACCTTTTAAGGATTGTGTATGTTCAAAACATTGTGTCTATTGGCTAAAGGGACACAACTCTTTAAGAGTTGTATATGTTCAAAACATTGTATCTATTGGCAATAGAAATGACACAACCATTTGTATACGTAACTAATCATAATTGCTACGTGCAATATGTATAAATAAGTCCTTATCCACCATTTCAGATATGAAGTACTAAGCGTACAATTTACACTACTATTAAGAGATTTTCTTTGTTCAAGAGAGTTGAGAATTTCTTACTATTGCTAATTAAGAAATTCTTATGTTTCATTGTATCCTGGGAGAGTATTGTCATCAACCCTATAGCAACTAAGTGTGGGGACAAATATCTCTCTAAAGAAAGCGATCTAATCGTGTCTTGAAACTACTACACAAATATAAGATTTTGTCATCTTACCATCTTCATATACCCAACAATTTATATAGCATATTTATATATTAATTATAGGATTGTGTACTTTTATTATTTTAATTCTTCTGGTACTTATATATACTCTTTATACATTATACTTTTTCACAAGCTGAATAATACATTAAAGGAAAGATTGTTTTAACTAACTTAAGT
>NC_029775.3:96920388-96930766 GCF_000817695.3 Arachis duranensis | reverse complement strand
TATTTAATAAACTTAATTAGTTAATAAATTTTAAATATAATAATCTAATTATTTGTCAAGTAATATAAAATAAAATTTTAATTATTTTATATTTTTATGTTATAGTTTAAAATTTTATTTTAATATGATTTTTTAATATCATAAATTTTTTTTGCATAATAATTAATTTTATTGAATAAAGAATACTCATATTTTTGTATTCATATATTTTATATTTAATTATTTAAGAATAAAAGATTTGTTATTATTTAAAATATTGTGTATTGAAATTTTATATTAAAAAATATTTATTTATATATTAGAATATTCTGTATTTAATAAAGTTTATTAATATTTTTGTATATTAATTTATGATTTTTATTTAATAAATGTGTCACATTTAATAAGAATAAAGGCTCTATTTGTGTTTAAGATCAGGATAAGGTAAGATAGTGAGAACAAGATATAGAAAATAAAGACATAAAATTTAGTGTTTTTATATTTTGTTTGATGATAAATAAAAACAAATGATGAAAATATAATTTATTTTCATTTTTTTATTCAAAAAATTTGAGAAAAAATATAATAATAAAAAAGTATTTATAAAAAATTAACAAGAATAATAAAAAAAATAAAAAATAAGTTGTATTTTTTATTAATATTTCTGTATTTTTTCTATTAAAATGAATACAAAATATACTAATTCGATATTTATATTTTTATTTATATTTTATCATCTGTCAAATATAATTTTATATACTAGTATCTCTGTCTCAATATTCTATCCTTATAAATAAATGCAGCGAAAGTTATTCCTATAAATAAATGCAGCCAAAGTTATTGTGTTTATTTTAGAGGAATCACTTTTTTCTTTTTTATCAAAAAGACATATCCGATAGCTGACGAAAATTTTGTAAAAGCAATTTGTGACCATGAATACTAATTATTATTATTCGAAGTCTTTTTTATCATTTTTCTATTTTCCTGCGGCTGGTGTAATCTTTTGTGACATAGAAAAGTCGGCGTAATTGCATGCCATTCACATTACAAATGAAGAAATAATACTTGCATGATTAAATTGTTGATCTCATTTTCAATTATTCAGATAGATGTATATTCCGAAACTAAAAAATAAAATGGTGAATTCTATCAGAAGAAAATTTCTTTTTATATGTGTAGAAATTTGTTGTCATTTTTTTAATAAAGGGAAAAAAATAGATAGGTCCCTGACTTTTCAAACTTCTGACAAATACATCCCTGACAAAATTTAAATACAAAGAAGTTCTTGACTTTAATAAACGGAGGACAATTTAGTCTTTCCGTCTATTTGCTTCTCATACACCTAACGGAACTGGCTGACGTGGCTGAAACGATGTACAGGTGTCCGTTACGGTGCCACGTTAGAAGGAGAAAAAAGTTCGAAGGACAAATAAGTCCTTGACGTCATTTTACAAATAAAGTTCGAAGGACAAATAGGTTCTTGAGAATTTTTTTTCATTATACTTCTATTATGCTTCTATTATGAGAATTTAGTTTATAAAATTAGGCTAATTTTTTTTTGTATGAAAAAAATATTGGTGTTTTTGTTGAAAATGGGAGAATGTAGTGTAATTATAGATAGGTGAATTTTTTTTGTGGGAAGTCAACACGTGGGGGGTGTGGTGAACACGTGGCATCATTCTGGCCAACACGTGGGGGCGTGTTGAACACGTGACAACATCTTAGCCAACACGTGGAGGCGTGTTGAATAATTTTTACAATACTGTAATACACTTCAAATGTCAATATTCAACCAAAACACCAATTTTCTTTCCATATTAAAAATAATTTCTGATAAAATTATGCTTGTATTTTGAAATCTAGTTAACTTGTTTTATTCTACAATTTAAATTATTTGTATTAAAATTGTAGAAATTGGGCTTGTTATGTTTCTACTCTTTTTCTTAAATTGCATTAGTTTAGTTTTAGTGCATTTGTGTATTATATTAAAATTTGTTAAATTGCATTACTTCAGTTTTCATCATACTAGTGGCATTAGTTAGCATCAGTTTATTTATGCATCAAGTTAGCATTAGTTCATTTGTGCATCATTCATGTATTAAGTTAGCATTAGTGCATTTGTGTATTATATTAGAAATAGTATTTTTATGCATAATAACATTACGAGAATATATATTTTTTTAAAATTATAGTTCACTTTGTTCTAACAGTATAAATTATGCATGACACAAAAGATTTATAAAATCAAACTACTTTTACAAAAAAGTCGTAAGTTGACAAAAATTTTTGACTAAGAAGACCAAGATATCTACAGATAAAAAATTAAATAATAAGATTTTTAGTTATTATTTTTATATGAAAAAGTCTAATTTTTTATTAGTAATTAATTTTAACATTCGTTATCTAAAATTTAAAATAATTTAATGTGTATAATTTTACATTTAAAATATTTTAATTGTAAAAAAATATCGAATGACATATTTTGATTTGTCAAATTACTAATATAAAATATAATTATATATAGAGTAAAAATAGTAGAGAGAAATATAAAAATGGAGAGAGGTAGATGAGAGAATTTAGGAAATGAGTTTATTAATTTTGAAAAAAAAAATTCTCAAGGACCTATTTGGCCTTCGAACTTTATTTGTAAAATGACGTCAAGGACTTATTTGTCCTTCGAACTTTTTTCCCCTTCCAACGTGGCACCGTAACGGACACCTAGACACCGTTTCAGCCACGTCAGCCAGTTCCGTTAGGTGTATGAGAGGCAAATAGACGGAAGGACTAAATTGTCCTCCGTTTGTTAAAGTCAGGGACTTTTTTGTATTTAAATTTTGTCAGGGATGTATTTGTCAAAAGTTTGAAAAGTCAGGGACCTATTTGTCTTTTTTCCTTTAATAAAACAAGTGTCTAGAGAGAGTATAACTAAAATTATAGTAAAAGACAAAAGTTGAAGTTGGTGCAGAATGTAGACTCCACTGCAATAGATTAATTTCACCTTTATTAAATGATATAAAATAGATTAGTTATTAATTATAAATGTTAATGATGGGCTGATTTTTTTTTAATGGATTTAAGTTTTTGGGTCAGGCCAAATTTTTTTTTCTAAACTTGAGTCTTAATTGATTTTATTTATGAAAACTTAAAATAATAAACATAATATCTTATGGATTTGGAAGTTATTTGATTTTTTTTTGTTTGGGTCTTAATTAATTTTTTCTGTGTAAATGTAGGTGTTGATTGATTTTTTTTATAAAAAATGGACACTTTTTTTTTGTCATAAAAGATGTATTTTTGTATTCTTGAAAATATTAGTTTAGTCTTTTCATATATTATTTTTATTTTAATACCGTCAATAATCTTATTCTTAATAATATTTTAGAATATAATCATTCATTAGTTATGATTTTATTATTAGTTATATGGTTAATTTTTGTAGTAAGATAAACAATTTACGTTATAAAAAATTATAACAGTGCACAAGAATAAAATACTTTAGCATTTAGAATTTAATTTTGGTTCGTTTAGGGTTTATTTTGATAATATTTTTGGTATGTGATAAAATTTTTGTATTGTAACTATTGTAAATCGATGATAGAATTTAGTGTTTAATTAGAGTTATTTTCGTAAAACCTTGGTAAAAATTTTGAATATATTTAATTAATATAATTGTTGAAATTTCTGAATATAATTTATAATTTTTTCTAGAATCCGCACCTTGTATTTCACATCACACAAGAATGTCATTTCTTAGTCTTTCTTCCACGGCCTATGCTATTTATGCTTCTAAAGGGCAATTTTTTAAGTACTCTTTTTATAATAATTTATTTATTTATTAAATTAAAAATAACATATAAAATAATATATTTTAATATTTTTTTTAAATATTTTCAATAATCTTATTTTTATTATTATTATTATTTTAGTTTAAACTTTTTACTAGTTATGCTTTTATTATTATTTATGAATAATTTTATTTTTAAATTATATTCAGAAATTTCAACAACTATATTAACTAAATATATTCAAAATTTTTACCAAGATTTTACGAAAACAAGTCTAATTAAACACTAAATTCTATCATCGATTTACAATCGTTACAATACAAAAATTTTATCACATACCAAAAATATTATCAAAATAAACCCTAAACAAACCAAAATTAAATTCTAAATGCTAAAGCATTTTATTCTTGTGCACTATTATAATTTTTTTATAACGTAAATTATTTATCCTACTACAAAAAATAACCATATAACTAATAATAAAATCATAACTAATGAATGATTATACTCTAAAATATTATCAAGAATAAGATTATTGACAGTATTAGAATAAAAATAATATATGAAAAGATTAAACTAATATTTTCAATAACACAAAAATACATTTTTTATGACAAAAAAAAAGTGTCCACTTTTCATAAAAAAATCAATCAACACTTATATCTACACAGAAAAAATTAATTAAGACCCAAACAAAAAAAAATTCAAATAACCTCCAAATCCATAAGATATTATGTTTATTATTTTAATTTTTCATAAACAAAATCAATTAAGACTCAATTTTTGGAAAAAAAAATTGGTCTGGCCTAGAAACTTAAATCCATTAAAGAAAAAAAACAAAAACCAGCCCATCATTAATATTCATAATTAATAACTAATCTACTTTACATCATTCAATAAAAGTGAAATTAATCCACTGCAGTGGGGTTCATATTCTGCACCAACCTTAACTTTTGTCTTTCACTATAGCTTTAGTTATACTCTTTCTCTAGACACTTATTTTACTAAAAAAATGACAACAAATTTTTATACATATAGAAAGAATCTCTCTTCTACATAATAGAATTTACCAAACAAAATAATATCGTTGATGCTTGTGATCTTGATAACATTCAAATTAAAGTCAATCTTTTAGTTCAATTTATCTGGCTATATATTTTTAAGTGCTTTATATAATGTTAAAATAAGATGAGTCGTGCAACTTGACTAGCTGAATTTATATTTGCATGAGAAATAAGATTAGAACATGACAATGCACGGGAAGATGAAATTTTAAAAGGCAGATTCAAGTTACTTTCAATATTCTTGACATAAAAGTGACAACATCTTTAATCTAATTTTAAATTATTTTCTCCTAAACTGACCCTACAGTCATAGTCTTATATACTTGCTCAATGATAAGGTTAGTGACATAAGATCAATGTAGATTATCATAAATTAAGCATGCAAACAGATCATTAATTAGTTAACTAGTAATAACTCTTTATATATATAATCTGGAAATGTTTGTGTATTTAGTTTACTAGTGTTTTTTCAAGAATATAAAGAAAAAAAAAAGATAAATAGGTTTTTGACTTTTTAATTTATAGATATTTAAGTTTTTAAAAATTTAAAAATATATTTAAATTTTTAATTTTTTAAAATTTGAACATATCGATCTCTCATGTTCACTTGGGTCTGTCAGACCTAACGAAAAAGTTAAACATGATTCCCATTGTACTGACTTGGTTGATACGGATGCACACGTGAGAGAATTTTTAAAATGGGATAAATTAGACACAAAAATCGATGTGTCCAGATTTTGAAGAAATCAAGGACGTAAATATATTTTTTGTAGACCAAAAAATCAAAGATCGATTTATCCTTTTTTCTAATTTTTTTGAAATTATGTCGGCTTTATCTTGATATTATAGATTACGACAGAAAATATTTATAAAATCCAACTATTCTTATAAAAAGGCATTAAGTCAAACTACTCTTGAAAGAATTTAATGTTTATAATTTTATATTTGATTAGTTGTTAAGTATGTTGCACAAATAAAAATAATTAATTTTTATGCTTATTATTAAAAAATTTCTCTCTTTATATATAAAAATATAATTAAATATTAGTATAAAAATATTTATATTGATAGTTATAAAATTAACTTAAAATTAATAATATTATAGAATTTTTAATTATATTAATTATAAATTTAATGTATTCTTTATAATTTTATGAATTTATTTGAATTATATTATTTTATTAATTTTATTTTTGAGAGAACAGAAATGTTGAGAGAGATACAGAATGAGAGAGTAAAGAGAGAAAAAGATAAAGAAGAATGAGAGAGTGTGTGTTTGTTAATTTTGGAGAAAATAAATTTTTTTAATTGTAATGAAAGAATATCCTGTGACATATTTTAATTTATCGAATTAGTAATGTAAATTATAAATTATAAGTTTTATATAAAGCAAAAAGAGTAGAGAAAATGGAGAAGAGGAAAAAGGTAGATAAGATTATAAGAGAAGCGGAAGAAAAAAATTTATTATTTTTGAAAGAAAATATTTCATCTTAATTTTAGTGAGTGTCATGTGATATATTTTAGTTGTAAAATTAGTAATGTAATATAGTATATTTCAATATTTTGATTTCAATTTTAATTGCAATTAGAGAATGTCATGTTGTATATTTTGATTATTAAAATTATAATTAATTATTAATAATGATGTATAAGAAAGATAGAGTACGTGAGAGAATGAAAAAGATAAAAAAAAAGGAAGAGAGATGAGAAGAGAACTTATTACTTTTAGAGAAAAAGATTTGATTTTAATTATAATAAAAAAGTGACATGTAACCTATTTTAATTGTAAAATTAATAATATATAATAGATAATAAAATATATAATAGATTCATATATTGCAGATTGCTTTGGCTTGATTTGATCCCATGCTATTATAGAAATGTGAAACTTTTAAAGTGAGAAAGTTAGGAAAGTAATAAAGTAAAAGGTTAATTATCATTAATTTTGTAATTTTCATAAAATATATGTCCTATTTTATGTAGTTTATGAGTTTTTTGATAGAATATATGAGATGTGTAACGTGAATTTAAAATAATATTTTTCTATACATAACAAATTTTGATAAATATTGTATTTTATTAATTTAAATAAAAAAATTCTACACACAATACCAAAACTCTAAAACTGTATTTGAAAGAGAGATTTGGACTAAAAGACAGAGAATTAATCTTTGTATTATATTTGGTGTCAAGTATACAATATTAAATTATGTCTCCAAATCTTGTTTAATTTAAGATAAATACAGAAATTGAAACAAACAAAATTAATTAATTACCCTTATTAATAAAAAAATTAACACCAAAATAAATGGATTAATGCAATTACTACTGTTTTTCATTCAATCATGCTTGCTTCCATTCTAAGATATCACTTGTTCTTAAACCTGATGAATGTGATGATCCGTGACACTCATCATCATTCTCAACTATGAACGTGTGCCTGACAACCACCTCCGTTCTACCTTAGATTGAGTAGATATCTCTTGGATTCCTTAATCAGAATCTTCGTGGTATAAGCTAGAATTGATGGCGGCATTCAAGAGAATCCAGAAGGTCTAAACCTTGTCCGTGGTATTCTGAGTAGGATTCAATGATTGAATGACTGTGACGAACTTCAAACTCGCGATTGTGGGGCGTTAGTGACAGACGCAAAAGAATCACTGGATTCTATTCCGACATGATCGAGAACCGACAGCTGAATAGCCGTGCCGTGACAGGGTGCGTTGAACATTTTCACTGAGAGGATGGGAGGTAGCCATTGACAACAGTGAAATCCTACATACAGCTTGCCATGGAAGGAACCTTGCGTGCTTGAAGAAGAAGACAGTAGGAAAGCAGAGATTCAGAAGATAAAGCATCTCCAAAACCTCAACCTGTTCCCCATTACTGCAAAACAAGTACTCATTTCATGTTCTTTTGCTTTTTACAATCAACCCTGATAATTACTGATATCCTGACTAAGAGTTACAAGATAACCATAGCTTGCTTCAAGCCGACAATATCCGTGGGATCGACCCTTACTCACGTAAGGTACTACTTGGACGACCCAGTGCACTTGCTGGTTAGTTGTGCGGAATTGCAAAAGTGTGATTGCAATTTTGTGCACCAAGTTTTTGGCGCCGTTGCCGGGGATTGTTCGAGTTTGGACAACTGACGACTTATCTTGTTGCTTAGATTAGGACTGTTTTATTTTTGTTGGTTTAGAGTCTTTTATTTGAGTCTAGTTTCATATTCTAAGTTTGGTGTCTTCTTTGTGTTTTACCTTTAAAATTTTTGAAAAGTTGTGTTTGATTTTCTAAAAATTTTAAGTTTGGTGTCATTTTGTTGTTTTTCTCTTTCCTAATTTCAAAAATCAAATCTCTTTCAAAATAATTTTCAATCATATCTTTTCTATTGCTAATTCCAAAATCTTTTTAACTAATTAATTGATTTAGTTTTCAATTTGGTTTGATCTCATTTTCTTTTAGTTTTCGAAATTTATTTTGTTTTCATTTTGTTTTATTTTATTTTTTTCGATCAATTCAAAAAAAAAGAAAAATATATATATATATTTTATTTTGCTTGTGAATTCATATCATATTCCCTTTTTCCATCATGGACCTAAGTGGAATTGAACAGTCCAAAAGGACTCTGGGGTCATATGCTAACCCCATTACAGCTGCATATGGGAGTAGCATCTGTATACCTCCCATTAAAGCAAGCAGCTTTGAGCTAAATCCTCAACTCATTATCATGGTGCAGCAAAATTGCCAGTATTTCGGTCTTTCACAGGAAGAACGTGCAGCAAAATTGCCAGTATTCCGGTTTTCCACAAGAAGAACCTACTGAGTTTCTGGCACAATTCTTACAAATTGCTGACATAGTACGTGATAAAGAGGTAGATCAGGATGTCTACAGACTATTACTATTTCCATTTGCTGTAAAAGATCAAGCTAAGAGGTGGTTGAATAACCAACCTACAGCAAGCATAAAGACATGGAAACAGTTATCAGACAAATTCCTGAATCAGTTTTACCCTCCAAAAAGGATGACACAGCTAAGGCTGGACATCCAAGGCTTTAAACAAGAGGATAATGAATCCCTTTATAATGCCTGGGAGAGGTATAGAGGTATGCTAAGAAAATGCCCCTCTGAAATGTTTTCAGAGTGGGTACAGCTGGACATCTTCTACTATGGGCTTAAAAAAAAGCTCAGATAGTCTTTAGACCACTCAGCTGGTGGATCTATACACATGAGGAAGACAATTGAAGAGGCTCAAGAGCTCATAGACACTGTTGCTAGAAATCAAAATTTGTACTCTGGCAATGAGTTCTCCCCAAAAGAGGAAGTCATGGCAGTAGTCACTGACCCTTCTACAAAAGAAGAAGTTATGGCAGTAGCCACTGATCCTAATCCTCAAGAACAGATGGTTGAGCTTAATCAGCAATTACAACTGATGACAAAACAGTTAGCAGAATTTAAAGAAATGCTCCAAGAAACTAAAATTGCTAACAAGAATATAGAATCTCAGTTGAATCAGGCAAAACAGCAGCTATATAAACAGATAACAGAAGAATGCCAAGCAGTTCAACTGAGGAGTGGGAAGACATTGAATAACACTGCTCAAAGTAGCAAAAAGCCAAATAAGGAACAATTGACAGAGGATGACCAAATCACTGTTCAAAATCCCTCTGAGGACAGTAAGAGCCCAGAGAGGAATACTTTTGACGTTCAAACGCCAGAAAAGGGGGAAAAGCTGGCGTTAAACGCCCATTCCCTGCCTAGTTCTGGCGTTCAAACGCCAGAAAAGGGGGAAAAGTTGGCGTTAAATGCCCAAACTTCACCCAATCCTGGTGTTCAAACGCCAATGGGGAATCAGACACCTGAGAGTGCTGATAGTAACCCCTCTAAAAAGGCTTCTCCAACCACTTCTGTAAGGAATAAACCTACAGCAACTAAGGTTGAAGAATATAAAGCCAAGATGCCTTATCCTCAGAAACTCCGCCAAGCGGAGCAGGATAAGCAATTTGCCCTCTTTGCAGACTACCTAAGGACTCTTGAAATAAAGATTCCGTTTGCAGAGGCACTTGAGCAAATACCTTCTTATGTTAAGTTCATGAAAGAGATCTTAAGTCATAAGAAGGATTGGAGAGAAACTGAAAAAGTATTTCTCACTGAAGAATGCAGTGCAGTCATTCTGAAAAGCTTACCAGAAAAGCTTCAAGATCCAGGAAGCTTTATGATACCATGCACATTAGAAGGTGCTTGCACCAAGACAGCCCTATGTGATCTTGGAGCAAGCATCAATCTAATACCTGCATCCACTATCAGAAAGCTTGGGTTGACTGAAGAAGTCAAACCAACCCGGATATGCCTCCAACTTGCTAATGGCTCCATTAAACATCCATCAGGCATAATAGAGGACATGATTGTCAAGGTTGGGCCATTCGCCTTTCCAACTGACTTTGTGGTGCTGGAAATGGAGGAGCACAAGAGTGCAACTCTCATCCTAGGAAGACCTTTCCTAACAACTGGACGAACTCTTATTGATGTACAAAAAGGGGAAGTAAC
>NC_029775.3:96916853-96917458 GCF_000817695.3 Arachis duranensis | reverse complement strand
AAAAACGCCAGTAAGGGGTACTTTGGGCATTAAACTCCAGTAAAGGTGCCATTTTGGGCGTTAAAAACGCCAGTAAGCACCATTCTGGGCGTTTAACGCCAGTAAAGGTGCCATTTTGGGCGTTAAACGCCAGAATGGGCACCATTCTAGGCGTTTAATGCCAGGTGTGCAGCATCCTGGGCGTTTAGCAAAACACCCAGTGATAAAGGGATTTCTGGCGTTTAACGCCAGCCAGGGTACCTGGCTGGGCGTTAAACGCCTAAATTGGCCAACAAATGGGCGTTAAACGCCAGAATGGATACCATTCTGGGCGTTTAACGCCAGAACGGCAAGGGGAGGAGATTTTGTTTCCCACTTCAAATTTTTTCAAACTTTCTTGTTTTGATTCATATTTTTCTGCATAAACTCATTACAAACTTTCATCATTCACCTTCCAATTTCAAAAATTAAAATCTTCTTCAAATCCATTTCAAATCCTTTCTTAGGCTCTTTCAAAAACTCAATTATCTCCTCAAATTTTTTCCATATCTTCTCAAATCTCCCTCAAATTTTCGAAAATCTGTCCTCCTCTCCTATTTAAACACGTTCGGCCACCTTATTTTCCC
>NC_029775.3:96914387-96916628 GCF_000817695.3 Arachis duranensis | reverse complement strand
TCAAGAGAAGTTCTTAACCAAAGAACATGAAGACCATTATCACAAAATAATGGGTCTGAGGTCAGTAATCCCGGAAGTCAAATTTGATTTGAAAGAAGATGAATATCCGGAGATCCAAGAGCAAATTCGAAACAGAGGATGGGAAGTTCTAACCAATCCTGAGATAAAGGTTGGAAGAAATATGGTTCAGGAATTCTACTCAAATCAGTGGCTGACAAATAAGCAGAGAATGACTGGAACTGCTTTCCATACTTATAGAACTATGGTCAGAGGGAAAGTTATATACTTCCATCTGGACAAAATAAGAGAGGTCTTCAAATTACCTCAACTGCAAGATGATCCTGAATCCTTTAATAGGAGAATGGTGAGAGTAGATAAGGGGTTGGATCAAGTTCTAGAGGATATTTGCCTCCCTGGAGCTAAGTGGATAACCAATTCAAAAGATGTCCCAAACCAACTCAAGAGGGGAGACCTCAAACCAATTGCAAGAGGATGGCTAGACTTTATTGGGCATTCCATATTGCCTACTAGCAACCGTTCTGAGGTCACCATAAGATGGGAGTAGATGAATTCATACCCATTGAACATCCAATCACCAAGAAGTCAATGGAAGGACAAATGCAAGACAACTCTATCAAAAAGAGGGCGCAGGAGTTCCTCCCTGAATTTCCTGAAATTGACTACTGGGCCAGCCTAGAAGCATCTATCAACAAGTTGCAATAGACTATGGAGCAACTTAAGGAAGAACAGCAGAATCAGAACTGCATGCTCTGCAAATTGCTGAAGGAACAAGAGAAGCAGGGGCGTGAACTTCAAGAGTTGAAACGCCAAAGTTTCTCCCCTCAATTTGAGGGAGCATCCACTTCTCAAAATCAAGGTTGTTGAGTCCTAACTCTGTGATAACCTCTATCATTAGGAGCCTATTTAAATTTTTGTTTTCTATTCTTACTAGTCTCATCTTATATCTATTTTTGAGTATTGTTCTTAATTCATGATTAATAAAAATTAAAGTTCATGTCTTAAAGCTATGAATGTTCTATGAATCCATCACCTCTCTTAAATGAAAAGTGCTTTAATCACAAAAGAACAAGAAGTACAGGATTTTGAATTTATCTTTGAAACTAGTTGAATTAGTTTGATGTGGTGACAATACTTTTTGTTTTCTAAATGAATGCTTGAACAGTGCATATGTCTTTTGAATTTGTTGTTTTAAGAATGTTAAAATTGTTGGCTCTTAAAAGAATAAGGAAAAAGAGAACTGTTATTGAGGATCTGAAAAATCATCAAATTGATTCTTGAAGCAAGAAAAAGCAGTGATTCAAAAAAAAAAAAGAGAAATAAAGTTGTGATCCAAGGCAAAAAGAGTGTGCCTAAGAACCCTGGACACCTCTAATTGGGGACTCTAGCAAAGCTGAGTCACAATCTGAAAAGGTTCACCCAATTATGTGTCTGTGGCATGTATGTATCCGGTGGTAATACTGGAAGACAGAGTGCTTTGGGCCACAGCCAAGACTCATAAAGTAGCTATGTTTAAGAAATCATCATACTGCACTAGGAGAATCAATAACACTATCTGAGTTCTGAGTTCCTATAGAGGCCAATCATTCTAAACTTCAAAGAATAAAGTGAGATGCCAAAACTATTCAGAAGCAAAAAGCTACTAGTCCCGCTCATCTAATTGGAGCTAAGTTTCTTTGATATTTTGGAGTCTATAGTATATTCTCTTCTTTTTATTCTATCTTGATTTTCAGTTGCTTGGGGACAAGCAACAATTTAAGTTTGGTGTTGTGATGAGCGGATAATTTATACACTTTATGTTTTTAGTATGTTTTTAGTATATTTTAGTTAGTTTTTAGTATAATTTTATTAGTTTTTAGTTAAAATTCACTTTTCTAGACTTTACTATGAGTTTGTGTGTTTTTCTGTGATTTCAGATATTTTCTGGCTGAAATTGAGGGTCCTGAGCAAAAATCTGATTCAGAGGCTGAAAAGGACTGCAGATGCTGTTGGATTCTGACCTCCTTGCACTCGAAGTGGATTTTCTAGAGTTACAGAAGTCCAATTGGCACGCTATCAACGGCGTTGGAAAGTAGACATCCTGGGCTTTCCAGCAATGTATAATAGTCCATACTTTGCCCGAGATTTGATGGCCCAAACCGGCGTTGCAAATCAGCTTCAGAATTCCCAGCGTTTAACGCTGGAACTGGCATAAAAATTGGAGTTAAACGCCCAAACTGGCAT